>NW_027478440.1:1134945-1289454 GCF_051014685.1 Ptiloglossa arizonensis | reverse complement strand
ATGCGATATACGTTATAAGTTATACGTTTATACGTTATACGTTATACATTATACGTTATACGTTATACGTTATACGTTATACGTTATACGTTATACGTTATACGTTATACGTTATACGTTATATCGTTATACGTTATACGTTATACATTATACGTTATACGTTATACGTTATACGTTATACGTTATACGTTATATGTTATACGTTATACGTTATACGACATACGTTATACGTTATACGTTAGACGTTATACGTTATAACGTTATAAGTTATACGTTATACGTTATACGTTATACGTTATGCGTTATAGGATATACGTTATACGTGATACGTTGTACGTTATACGTTATACGTTTGTACGTTATACGTTCTACGTTATACGTTATACGTTAAACATTGTACGTTACACGTCATACGTTATACGTTATACGTTATACGTTATACGTTCTACGTTATACGTTATACGTTATACGTTATACGTTATACGTTATACGTTATACGTTATACGCTATACATTATACGTTATACGTTATACGTTATACGTTATACGTTATACATCATACGTTATACGTTATACGTTATACGTTATACGTTCTACGTTATACGTTATACGTTATACGTTATACGTTATACGTTATACGTTATACGTTATACGTTATACGTTATACGTTATACGTTATACGTTATACGTTATACGTTGTACGTTATACGTTATACGTTAGACGTTTATACGTTATACGTTATACGTTATACGTTATACGTTATACGTTATACGTTATACGTTATACGTTATACGTTATACGTTATACGTTATACGTTATACGTTATACGTTATACGTTATACGTTATACGTTATACTTTATGCGTTATAGTATATACGTTATACGTTATACGTTGTACGTTATACGTTATACGTTGTACGTTATACGTTATACGTTATACGTTATACGTTAGACGTTGTACGTTATACGTTATATGTTATACGTTATACGTTATACGTTATACGTTATACGTTATGCGTTATAGGATATACGTTATACGTTATACGTTGTACGTTATACGTTATACGTTATATGTTATACGTCATGCGATATACGTTATACGTTATTCGTTATACGGTATACGTTAAACGTTGTACGTTATACGTTATACGTTATACGTTATACGTTATACGTTGTACGGTATACGTTATACGTTATACGTTATACGCTATACGTTATACGTTATACGTTATACGTTATACGTTATACGTTATACGTTATACGTTATACGTTATACGTTACACGTTATACGTTTACGTTATACGTTATACGTTATACGTTATACGTTATACGGTTATACGTTATACGTTATACGTTATACGTTATACGTTATACGTTATGCGTTATAGGATATACGTTATACGTTATACGTTGCACGTTATACGTTATACGTTATGCGTTATACGTCATGCGATATACGTTATAAGTTATACGTTATACGTTATACGTTATACATTATACGTTATACGTTATACGTTATATGTTATACGTTATACGTTATACGTTATACGTTATACGTTATACGTTATACGTTATACGTTATACGTTATACGTTATACGTTATACATTATACGTTATACGTTATACGTTATACGTTATACGTTATATGTTATACGTTATACGTTATACGACATACGTTATACGTTATACGTTAGACGTTATACGTTATACGTTATAAGTTATACGTTATACGTTATACGTTATACGTTATGCGTTATAGGATATACGTTATACGTTATACGTTGTACGTTATACGTTATACGTTGTACGTTATACTTTCTACGTTATACGTTATACGTTAAACATTGTACGTTATACGTTACACGTCATACGTTATACGTCATACGTTATACGTTATACGTTATACGTTCTACGTTATACGTTATACGTTATACGTTAAACGTTGTACGTTATACGTTATACGTTATACGTTATACGTTATACGTTATACGTTATGCGTTATACATTACACGTTATACGTTATACGTTATACGTTATACGTTATACGTTATACGTAATATGTAATACGTCATACGTTTTACGTTAATCGTTATACGTTATACGTTATACGCTATACGTTATACGTTATACGTTATGCGTTATAGGATATACGTTATACGTTATACGTTGTACGTTATACGTTATACGTTGTACGTTATACGTTGTACGTTATACGTTATACGTTGTACGTTATACATTATACGTTATACGTTGTACGTTATACGTTATACGTTATACGATATACGCTATACGTTATACGTTATACGTTATACGTTATACGTTATACGTTATACGTTATACGTTATAGGTTATACGTTATACGTTATACGTTATACGTTATACGTTATACGTTATACGTTATACGTTATACGTTATACGTTATACGTTATACGTTATACGTTATACGTTATACGTTATACGTTATACGTTATACGTTATACGTTATACGTTATACGTTATACGTTATACGTTATACGTTATACGTTATACGTTATACGTTATAGGTTATACGTTATACGTTATACGTTATACGTTATACGTTATACGTTATACGTTATACGTTATACGTTATACGTTATACGTTATACGTTATACGTTATACGTTGTACGCTATACGTTATACGTTATACGTTATACGTTATACGTTATGCGTTATAGGATATACGTTATACGTTATACGTTGTACGTTATACGTTATACGTTATATTGTATACGTTATACGTTATACGTTATACGTTATACGTTATGCGTTATAGGGTATACGTTATACGTTATACGTTGTACGTTAGACGTTATACGTTATGCGTTATACGCTATACGTTATACGTTATACGTTATACGTTATACTTTATACGTTATACGTTATACGTTATACGTTATGCGTTATAGGATATACGTTATACGTTATACGTTGTACGTTATACGTTATACGTTATACGTTATACGTTATACGTTATACGTTATACGTTATACGTTAAACGTTGTACGTTATACGTTATACGTTATGCGTTATACGTTATACGTTATACGTCATACGTTATACGTTATACGTTATACGTTATACGTTATACGTTATACGTTATACGTTATACGTTATACGTAATACGTTATACGTTCTACGTTATACGTTATACGTTAAACGTTGTACGTTATACGTTATACGTTATACGTTATACGTTATACGTTATACGTTATACGTTATACGTTATGCGTTATAGGATATACGTTATACGTTATACGTTGTACGTTATACGTTATACGTTGTACGTTATACGTTCTACGTTATACATTATGCGTTAAACGTTGTACGTTATACGTTATACGTCATACGTTATACGTTATACGTTATACGTTATACGTTCTACGTTATACGTTATACGTTAAACGTTGTACGTTATACGTTATACGTTATACGTTATACGTTATACGTTATACGTTATGCGTTATACGTTATACGTTATACGTTATACGTTATACGTTATACGCTATACGTTATACGTTATACGTTATACGTAATATGTAATGCGTCATACGTTTTACGTTAATCGTTGTACGTTATACGTTATACGCTATACGTTATACGTTATACGTTATACGTTATACGTTATACGTTATACGTTATACGCTATACGTTAAACGTTATGCGACATACGTTATACGTTATACGTTATACGTTATACGTTATACGTTATGCGTTATAGGATATACGTTATACGTTATGCGTTATAGGATATACGTTATACGTTATACGTTGTACGTTGTACGTTATACGTTATACGTTGTACGTTATACGTTCTACGTTATACATTATACGTTAAACGTTGTACGTTATACGTTATACGTCATACGTTATACGTTATACGTTATACGTTATACGTCCTACGTTATACATTATACGTTAAACGTTGTACGTTATACGTTATACGTTATACGTTATACGTTATACGTTATACGTTATGCGTTATACGTTATACGTTATACGTTATGCGTTATACGTTATACGTTGTACGTTATACGTTATACGTTATACGTAATATGTAATACGTCATACGTTTTACGTTATACGTTATGCGTTATAGGATATACGTTATACGTTATACGTTGTACGTTATACGTTATACGTTATACGTTAAACGTTGTACGTTATACGTTATACGTCTTACGTTATACGTTATACGTTATACGTTATACGTTCTACGTTATACGTTATACGTTAAACGTTGTACGTTATACGTTATACGTTATACGTTATGCGTTATACGTTATACGTTATACGTTATACGTTATACGTTATACGTTATACGTTATACGTTATACGTTATACGTTATACGTTATACGTTATACGTTATACGTTATGCGTTATAGTATATACGTTATACGTTATACGTTGTACGTTATACGTTATACGTTGTACGTTATACGTTCTAGGTTATACGTTATACGTTAAACGTTGTACGTTATACGTTATACATCATACGTTATACGTTATACGTTATACGTTATACGTTCTACGTTATACGTTATACGTTATACGTTATACGTTATACGTTATACGTTATACGTTATACGTTATACGTTATACGTTATACGATATACGTTATACGTTATACGTTGTACGTTATACGTTATACATTATACGTTATACGTTATACGTTATACGTTATACGTTATACGTTATACGTTATACGTTATACGTTATACGTTATACGCTATACGTTATACGTTATACGTTATACGTTATACGTTATACGTTATACGTTATACGTTATACGTTATACGTTATACTTTATGCGTTATAGTATATACGTTATACGTTATACGTTGTACGTTATACGTTATACGTTATACGTTAAACGTTGTACGTTATACGTTATACGTTATACGTTATACGTTATACGTTATACGTTATGCGTTATACATTACACGTTATACGTTATACGTTATACGTTATACGTTATACGTTATACGTTATACGTTATACGTAATATGTAATACGTCATACGTTTTACGTTAATCGTTATACGTTATACGTTATACGCTATACGTTATACGTTATACGTTATGCGTTATAGGATATACGTTATACGTTATACGTTGTACGTTATACGTTATACGTTGTACGTTATACGTTGTACGTTATACGTTATACGTTGTACGTTATACGTTATATGTTATACGTTATACGTTAGACGTTGTACGTTATACGTTATACGTTATACGTTATACGTTATACGTTATATGTTATACGTTATACGTTATACGACATACGTTATACGTTATACGTTAGACGTTATACGTTATACGCTATACGTTATACGTTATACGTTATACGTTATACGTTACACGTTATACGTTATACGTTATACGTTATACGTTATACGTTATACGTTATACGTTATACGTTATACGTTATACGTTATACGTTATACGTTATACGTTATACGTTATACGTTATACGTTATACGTTATACGTTATACGTTATACGTTATACGTTATACGTTATACGTTATGCGTTATAGGATATACGTTATACGTTATACGTTGCACGTTATACGTTATACGTTTTGCGTTATACGTCATGCGATATACGTTATAAGTTATACGTTATACGTTATACGTTATACATTATACGTTATACGTTATACGTTATACGTTATACGTTATACGTTATACGTTATACGTTATACGTTATACGTTATACGTTATACGTTATACGTTATACGTTATACATTATACGTTATACGTTATACGTTATACGTTATACGTTATACGTTATATGTTATACGTTATACGTTATACGACATACGTTATACGTTATACGTTAGACGTTATACGTTATACGTTATAAGTTATACGTTATACGTTATACGTTATACGTTATGCGTTATAGGATATACGTTATACGTTATACGTTGTACGTTATACGTTATACGTTGTACGTTATACGTTCTACGTTATACGTTATACGTTAAACATTGTACGTTATACGTTACACGTCATACGTTATACGTTATACGTTATACGTTATACGTTCTACGTTATACGTTATACGTTATACGTTATACGTTATACGTTATACGTTATACGTTATACGCTATACATTATACGTTATACGTTATACGTTATACGTTATACGTTATATGTTATACGTTATACGTTATACGACATACGTTATACGTTATACGTTAGACGTTATACGTTATACGTTATAAGTTATACGTTATACGTTATACGTTATACGTTATGCGTTATAGGATATACGTTATACGTTATACGTTGTACGTTATACGTTATACGTTGTACGTTATACGTTCTACGTTATACGTTATACGTTAAACATTGTACGTTATACGTTACACGTCATACGTTATACGTTATACGTTATACGTTATACGTTATACGTTATACGTTATACGTTATACGTTAAACGTTGTACGTTATACGTTATACGTTATACGTTATACGTTATACGTTATACGTTATGCGTTATACATTACACGTTATACGTTATACGTTATGCGTTATACGTTATACGTTATACGTTATACGTTATACGTTATACGTTATACGTAATATGTAATACGTCATACGTTGTACGTTATACGTTATACGTTATACGTTAAACATTGTACGTTATACGTTACACGTCATACGTTATACGTTATACGTTATACGTTATACGTTATACGTTATACGTTATACGTTATACGTTAAACGTTGTACGTTATACGTTATACGTTATACGTTATACGTTATACGTTATACGTTATGCGTTATACATTACACGTTATACGTTATACGTTATACGTTATACGTTATACGTTATACGTTATACGTTATACGTTATACGTAATATGTAATACGTCATACGTTTTACGTTAATCGTTATACGTTATACGTTATACGCTATACGTTATACGTTATACGTTATGCGTTATAGGATATACGTTATACGTTATACGTTGTACGTTATACGTTATACGTTGTACGTTATACGTTGTACGTTATACGTTATACGTTGTACGTTATACGTTATATGTTATACGTTATACGTTAGACGTTGTACGTTATACGTTATACGTTATACGTTATACGTTATACGTTATATGTTATACGTTATACGTTATACGACATACGTTATACGTTATACGTTAGACGTTATACGTTATACGCTATACGTTATACGTTATACGTTATACGTTATACGTTACACGTTATACGTTATACGTTATACGTTATACGTTATACGTTATACGTTATACGTTATACGTTATACGTTATACGTTATACGTTATACGTTATACGTTATACGTTATACGTTATACGTTATACGTTATACGTTATACGTTATACGTTATACGTTATACGTTATACGTTATGCGTTATAGGATATACGTTATACGTTATACGTTGCACGTTATACGTTATACGTTTTGCGTTATACGTCATGCGATATACGTTATAAGTTATACGTTATACGTTATACGTTATACATTATACGTTATACGTTATACGTTATACGTTATACGTTATACGTTATACGTTATACGTTATACGTTATACGTTATACGTTATACGTTATACGTTATACGTTATACATTATACGTTATACGTTATACGTTATACGTTATACGTTATACGTTATATGTTATACGTTATACGTTATACGACATACGTTATACGTTATACGTTAGACGTTATACGTTATACGTTATAAGTTATACGTTATACGTTATACGTTATACGTTATGCGTTATAGGATATACGTTATACGTTATACGTTGTACGTTATACGTTATACGTTGTACGTTATACGTTCTACGTTATACGTTATACGTTAAACATTGTACGTTATACGTTACACGTCATACGTTATACGTTATACGTTATACGTTATACGTTCTACGTTATACGTTATACGTTATACGTTATACGTTATACGTTATACGTTATACGTTATACGCTATACATTATACGTTATACGTTATACGTTATACGTTATACGTTATATGTTATACGTTATACGTTATACGACATACGTTATACGTTATACGTTAGACGTTATACGTTATACGTTATAAGTTATACGTTATACGTTATACGTTATACGTTATGCGTTATAGGATATACGTTATACGTTATACGTTGTACGTTATACGTTATACGTTGTACGTTATACGTTCTACGTTATACGTTATACGTTAAACATTGTACGTTATACGTTACACGTCATACGTTATACGTTATACGTTATACGTTATACGTTATACGTTATACGTTAAACGTTGTACGTTATACGTTATACGTTATACGTTATACGTTATACGTTATACGTTATGCGTTATACATTACACGTTATACGTTATACGTTATACGTTATACGTTATACGTTATACGTTATACGTTATACGTTATACGTTATACGTAATATGTAATACGTCATACGTTGTACGTTATACGTTATACGTTATACGTTAAACATTGTACGTTATACGTTACACGTCATACGTTATACGTTATACGTTATACGTTATACGTTATACGTTATACGTTATACGTTATACGTTAAACGTTGTACGTTATACGTTATACGTTATACGTTATACGTTATACGTTATACGTTATGCGTTATACATTACACGTTATACGTTATACGTTATACGTTATACGTTATACGTTATACGTTATACGTTATACGTTATACGTAATATGTAATACGTCATACGTTTTACGTTAATCGTTATACGTTATACGTTATACGCTATACGTTATACGTTATACGTTATGCGTTATAGGATATACGTTATACGTTATACGTTGTACGTTATACGTTATACGTTGTACGTTATACGTTGTACGTTATACGTTATACGTTGTACGTTATACGTTATACGTTATACGTTATACGTTAGACGTTGTACGTTATACGTTATACGTTATACGTTATACGCTATACGTTATACGTTATACGTTATACGTTATACGTTATACGTTATACGTTATACGTTATACGTTATACGTTATACGTTATACGCTATACACTATACGTTATACGTTATACGTTATACGTTATACGTTATATGTTATACGTTATACGTTATACGACATACGTTATACGTTATACGTTAGACGTTATACGTTATACGTTATAAGTTATACGTTATACGTTATACGTTATACGTTATGCGTTATAGGATATACGTTATACGTTATACGTTGTACGTTATACGTTATACGTTGTACGTTATACGTTCTACGTTATACGTTATACGTTATACGTTATACGTTATACGTTATACGTTATACGTTATACGTTATACGTTATACGTTATACGTAATATGTAATACGTCATACGTTTTACGTTAATCGTTATACGTTATACGTTATACGCTATACGTTATACGTTATACGTTATGCGTTATACGTTATACGTTTTGCGTTATACGTCATGCGATATACGTTATAAGTTATACGTTATACGTTATACGTTATACATTATACGTTATACGTTATACGTTATACGTTATACGTTATACGTTATACGTTATACGTTATACGTTGTACGTTATACGTTATACGTTATACGTTATATGTTATACGTTATACGTTATACGACATACGTTATACGTTATACGTTATACGTTATACGTTATACGTTACACGTTATACGTTATACGTTATACGTTATACGTTATACGTTATACGTTATACGCTATACATTATACGTTATACGTTATACGTTATACGTTATACGTTATATGTTATACGTTATACGTTATACGACATACGTTATACGTTATACGTTAGACGTTATACGTTATACGTTATAAGTTATACGTTATACGTTATACGTTATACGTTATGCGTTATAGGATATACGTTATACGTTATACGTTGTACGTTATACGTTATACGTTGTACGTTATACGTTCTACGTTATACGTTATACGTTATACGTTATACGTTATACGTTATACGTTATACGTTATACGTTATACGTTATACGTTATACGTTATACGTAATATGTAATACGTCATACGTTTTACGTTAATCGTTATACGTTATACGTTATACGCTATACGTTATACGTTATACGTTATGCGTTATACGTTATACGTTTTGCGTTATACGTCATGCGATATACGTTATAAGTTATACGTTATACGTTATACGTTATACATTATACGTTATACGTTATACGTTATACGTTATACGTTATACGTTATACGTTATACGTTATACGTTATACGTTATACGTTATACGTTATACGTTATACGTTATACGTTATACGTTATACGACATACGTTATACGACATACGTTATACGTTATACGTTATACGTTATACGTTACACGTTATACGTTATACGTTATACGTTATACGTTATACGTTATACGTTATACGTTATACGCTATACATTATACGTTATACGTTATACGTTATACGTTATACGTTATATGTTATACGTTATACGTTATACGACATACGTTATACGCTATACATTATACGTTATACGTTATACGTTATACGTTATACGTTATATGTTATACGTTATACGTTATACGACATACGTTATACGTTATACGTTAGACGTTATACGTTATACGTTATAAGTTATACGTTATACGTTATACGTTATACGTTATGCGTTATAGGATATACGTTATACGTTATACGTTGTACGTTATACGTTATACGTTGTACGTTATACGTTCTACGTTATACGTTATACGTTAAACATTGTACGTTATACGTTACACGTCATACGTTATACGTTATACGTTATACGTTATACGTTATACGTTATGCGTTATACATTACACGTTATACGTTATACGTTATACGTTATACGTTATACGTTATACGTTATACGTTATACGTTATACGTTATACGTAATATGTAATACGTCATACGTTTTACGTTAATCGTTATACGTTATACGTTATACGCTATACGTTATACGTTATACGTTATGCGTTATAGGATATACGTTATACGTTATACGTTGTACGTTATACGTTATACGTTGTACGTTATACGTTGTACGTTATACGTTATACGTTGTACGTTATACGTTATACGTTATACGTTATACGTTAGACGTTGTACGTTATACGTTATACGTTATACGTTATACGCTATACGTTATACGTTATACGTTATACGTTATACGTTATACGTTATACGTTATACGTTATACGTTATACGTTATACGTTACACGTTATACGTTATACGTTATACGTTATACGTTATACGTTATACGTTATACGTTATACGTTATACGTTATGCGTTATAGGATATACGTTATACGTTATACGTTGTACGTTATACATTATACGTTATATGTTATACGTCATGCGATATACGTTATACGTTATTCGTTATACGGTATACGTTAAACGTTGTACGTTATACGTTATACGTTATACGTTATACGTTGTACGTTGTACGTTATACGTTATACGTTATACGACATACGCTATACGTTATACGTTATACGTTATACGTTATACGTTATACGTTATACGTTATACGTTATAGGTTATACGTTATACGTTATACGTTATACGTTATACGTTATACGTTATACGTTATACGTTATACGTTATACGTTATACGTTATACGTTATACGTTATACGTTATACGTTATACGTTATACGTTATACGTTATACGTTATACGTTATACGTTATACGTTATACGTTATGCGTTATAGGATATACGTTATACGTTATACGTTGTACGTTATACGTTATACGTTATATGTTATACGTTATACGTTATACGTTATACGTTATACGTTATGCGTTATAGGGTATACGTTATACGTTATACGTTGTACGTTAGACGTTATACGTTATGCGTTATACGCTATACGTTATACGTTATACGTTATACGTTATACTTTATACGTTATACGTTATACGTTATACGTTATGCGTTATAGGATATACGTTATACGTTATACGTTGTACGTTATACGTTATACGTTATACGTTATACGTTATACGTTATACGTTATACGTTAAACGTTGTACGTTATACGTTATACGTTATGCGTTATACGTTATACGTTATACGTCATACGTTATACGTTATACGTTATACGTTATACGTTATACGTTATACGTTATACGTTATACGTAATACGTTATACGTTCTACGTTATACGTTATACGTTAAACGTTGTACGTTATACGTTATACGTTATACGTTATACGTTATACGTTATACGTTATACGTTATACGTTATACGTTATGCGTTATAGGATATACGTTATACGTTATACGTTGTACGTTATACGTTATACGTTGTACGTTATACGTTCTACGTTATACATTATACGTTAAACGTTGTACGTTATACGTAATACGTCATAAGTTATACGTTATACGTTATACGTTCTACGTTCTACGTTATACGTTATACGTTAAACGTTGTACGTTATACGTTATACGTTATACGTTATACGTTATACGTTATACGTTATGCGTTATACGTTATACGTTATACGTTATACGTTATACGTTATACGCTATACGTTGTACGTTATACGTTATACGTAATATGTAATGCGTCATACGTTTTACGTTAATCGTTGTACGTTATACGTTATACGCTATACGTTATACGTTATACGTTATACGTTATACGTTATACGTTATACGTTATCCGCTATACGTTATACGTTATACGTTATACGTTATACGTTATGGGTTATAGGATATACGTTATACGTTATACGTTATACGTTGTACGTTATACGTTATACGTTGTACGTTATACGTTCTACGTTATACATTATACGTTATACGTTATACGTTATACGTAATGCGTCATAGGATATACGTTATACGTTATACGTTATACGTTATACGTTGTACGTTATACGTTATACGTTATACGTTATACGTTATACGTTATACGTTATACGTTATACGTTATACGTTATACGTTATACGTTATACGTTATACGTTATACATTATACGTTATACGTTATACGTTATACGTTATACGTTATACGTTATACGTTATACGTTATACGACATACGTTATATGTTATACGTTATACGTTATACGTTATACGTCATACGTTATACGTTATACGTTATACGTTATACGTTATACGTTATACGTTATGCGTTATAGGATATACGTTATACGTTATACGTTGTGCGTTATACGTTATACGTTGTACGTTATACGTTCTACGTTATACATTATACGTTAAACGTTGTACGTTATACGTTATACGTCATACGTTATACGTTATACGTTATACGTTATACGTCCTACGTTATACATTATACGTTAAACGTTGTACGTTATACGTTATACGTTATACGTTATACGTTATACGTTATGCGTTATACGTTATACGTTATACGTTATGCGTTATACGTTATACGTTATACGTTATACGTTATACGTTATACGTAATATGTAATACGTCATACGTTTTACGTTAATCGTTATACGTTATACGTTATACTCTATACGTTATACGTTATACGTTATACGTTATACGTTATACGTTATACGTTATACGTTATACGTTATACGTTATACGTTATACGTTATACGTTATACGTTATACGTTATACGTTATACGTTATACGTTATACGTTATACGTTATACGTTATACGTTATACGTTATACGTTCTACGTTATACGTTATACGTTATACGTTATACGTTCTACGTTATACGTTATACGTTAAACGTTGTACGTTATACGTTATACGTCATACGTTATACGTTATACGTTATACGTTATACGTTCTACGTTATACGTTATACGTTAAACGTTGTACGTAATTCGTTATACGTTGTACGTTATACGTTCTACGTTATACATTATACGTTAAACGTTGTACGTTATACGTTATACGTCATACGTTATACGTTATACGTTATACGTTATACGTCCTACGTTATACGTTATACGTTAAACGTTGTACGTCATGCGATATACGTTATACGTTATACGTTATACGTTATACGTTATGCGTTATACGTAATACGTTATACGTTATACGTTATACGTTATACGTTATACGTTATACGTTATACGTTATACGTTATACGTTATACGTAATATGTAATACGTCATACGTTTTACGTTAATCGTTATACGTTATACGTTATACGCTATACGTTATACGTTATACGTTATACGTTATACGTTATACGTTATACGTTATACGTTATACGTTATACGTTATACGTTATACGTTATACGTTATACGTTATACGTTATACGTTATACGACATACGTTATACGTTATACGCTACACGTTATACGTTATACGTTATACGTTATACGTTATACGTTATACGTTATACGTTATACGTTATACGTTATACGTTATACGTTATACGTTGGACGTTAGACGTTATACGTTATACGTTATACGCTATACGTTATACGTTATACGTTATACGTTATACGTTATACGTAGTACGTTATACGTTATACGTTATACGTTATACATTATACATTATACGTTATACGTTATACGTTATACGTTATGCGTTATAGGATATACGTTATACGTTATACGTTGTACGTTATACGTTATACGTTGTACGTTATACGTTCTACGTTATACATTATACGTTAAACGTTGTACGTTATACGTTATACGTCATACGTTATACGTTATACGTTATACGTTATACGTTCTACGTTATACGTTATACGTTAAACGTTGTACGTTATACGTTATACGTTATACGTTATACGTTATACGTTATACGTTATGCGTTATACGTTATACGTTATACGTTATACGTTATACGTTATACGTTATACGTTATACGTTATACGTTATACGTTATACGTTATACGTTATACGTTATACGTCATACGTTATACGTTATACGTAATATGTAATACATCATACGTTTTACGTTAATCGTTATACGTTATACGTTATACGCTATACGTTATACGTTATACGTTATACGTTATACGTTATACGTTATACGTTATACGTTATACGTTATACGTTATACGTTATGCGTTATACGTTATACGTTATACGTTATACGTTATACGTTATACGTCATACTTTATACGTTATACGTTATACGTTATACGTTATACGTTATACGTTATACGTTATACGTTATGCGTTATAGGATATACGTTATACGTTTTACGTTGTACGTTATACTTTATAAGTTATAGGTTATACGTTATACGTTGGACGTTATACGTTATACGTTATACGTTATACGCTGTACGTTATACGTTATACGTTATACGTTATACGTTATACGTTGTACGTTATACGTTATACGTTATACGTTATACGTTATACGTTATACGTTATACGTTATACGTTATACGTTATACGTTATACATTATACGTTATACGTTATACGTTATACGTTATACGTTATACGTTATACGTTATACGACATACGTTATACGTTATACGTTATACGTTATACGTTATACGTTATACGTTATACGTTATACGTTATACGTTATACGTTATACGTTATACGTTATACGTTATACGTTATACGTTATACGTTATACGTTATACGTTATACGTTATACGTTATACGTTATACGTTATACGTTATACGTTATACGTTATACGTTATACGTTATACGTTATACGTTATGCGTTATAGGATATACGTTATGCGTTATACGTTATACGTTATACGTTATACGTAATATGTAATACGTCATACGTTTTACGTTAATCGTTATACGTTATACGTTATACGCTATACGTTATACGTTATACGTTATACGTTATACGTTATACGTTATACGTTATACGTTAGACGTTATACGTTGTACGTTATACGTTATACGTTATACGTTATACGCTATACGTTATACGTTATACGTTATACGCTATACGTTATACGTTATACGTTATACGCTATACGTTATACGTTATACGTTAGACGTTATACGTTGTACGTTATACGTTATACGTTATACGTTATACGCTATACGTTATACGTTATACGTTATACGTTATACGCTATACGTTATACGTTATACGTTATACGTTATACGTTATACGTTATACGTTATACGTTATACGTTATACGCTATACGTTATACGTTATACGTTATACGTTATACGTTATACGTTATACGTTATACGTTATACGTTATACGTTATACGTTATACGTTATACGTTATACGTTATACGTTATACGTTATACGTTATACGTTATACGTTATACGTTATACGTTATACGTTTTACGTTATACGTTATACGTTATACGCTATACGTTATACGTTATACGTTATACGTTATACGTTATACGTTATACGTTATACGTTATACGTTATACGTTATACGTTATACGTTATACGTTATACGTTATACGTTATACGTTATACGTTATACGCTATACGTTATACGTTATACGTTATACGCTATACGTTATACGTTATACGTTAGACGTTATACGTTGTACGTTATACGTTATACGTTATACGTTATACGTTATACGCTATACGTTATACGTTATACGTTATACGCTTTACGTTATACGTTATACGTTATACGCTATACGTTATACGTTATACGTTAGACGTTATACGTTGTACGTTATACGTTATACGTTATACGTTATACGCTATACGTTATACGTTATACGTTATACGCTATACGTTATACGTTATACGTTATACGCTATACGTTATACGTTATACGTTATACGTTATACGTTATACGTTATACGTTATACGTTATACGTTATACGTTATACGTTATACGTTATACGTTATACGTTATACGTTATACGTTATACGTTATACGTTATACGTTATACGTTATACGTTATATGTTATTCGTAATACGATATACGTGATACGTTATACGTTGTACGTTATACGTTATACGTTATACGTTATACGTTATACGTTATACGTTATACGTTATGCGTTATACGTTATACGTTATACGTTTTACGTTATACGTTATACGTTATACGTTATACGTTGTACGTTATACGTTATAAGTTGTACGTTATACGATATACGTTATACGTTATTCTTTATACGTTCTTCGTTACACGTTATACGTTATACGTTGTACGTTATACGTTTTACGTTGAATGTTATACTTTATACGTAGCATGTAATGCGTCATACGTTTTACGTTATTCGTTATACGTTTTTCGTTACAAGTTATACGTTATACGTTATACGTTATACGTTATACGATATACGTTATACGTTATACGTTATACGTTATACGTTATACGTTATACTTTATACGTTATAGGTGTTACGTTATACGTTATACGTTATACGTTATTCGTAATACGTTATACGTTATACGTTATACGTTATACGTTATACGTTATACGTTATACGTTGTACGTTATACGTTATAAGTTGTACGTTATACGATATACGTTATACGTTATTCTTTATACGTTCTTCGTTACACGTTATACGTTATACGTTGTACGTTATACGTTTTACGTTGAATGTTATACTTTATACGTAGCATGTAATGCGTCATACGTTTTACGTTATTCGTTATACGTTTTTCGTTACAAGTTATACGTTATACGTTATACGTTATACGTTATACGATATACGTTATACGTTATACGTTATACGTTATACGTTATACGTTATACTTTATACGTTATAGGTGTTACGTTATACGTTATACGTTATACGTTATTCGTAATAAGTTATACGTTATACGTTATACGTTATACGTTATACGTTATACGTTATACGTTATACGTTATACGTTATACGTTATACGTTATACGTTATACGTTATACGTTATACGTTATACGTTATACGTTATACGTTATACGTTATACGTTATACGTTATACGTTATACGTTTTACGTTATACGTTATACGTTATACGTTATACGTTATACGTTATACGTTATACGTTATACGTTATACGTTATACGTTACACGTTATACGTTATACGTTATACGTTATACGTTATACGTTATACGTTATACGTTATACGTTATTCGTAATACGTTATACGTGGTACGTTATACGTTGTACGTTATACGTTATACGTTATACGTTATACGTTATACGTTATACGTTATACGTTATACGTTATACGTTATACGTTTTACGTTATACGTTATACGTTATACGTTATACGTTGTACGTTATACGTTATAAGTTGTACGTTATACGATATACGTTATACGTTATTCTTTATACGTTCTTCGTTACACGTTATACGTTATACGTTGTACGTTATACGTTTTACGTTGAATGTTATACTTTATACGTAGCATGTAATGCGTCATACGTTTTACGTTATTCGTTATACGTTTTTCGTTACAAGTTATACGTTATACGTTATACGTTATACGTTATACGATATACGTTATACGTTATACGTTATACGTTATACGTTATACGTTATACGTTATACGTTATACTTTATACGTTATAGGTGTTACGTTATACGTTATATGTTATACGTTATTCGTAATACGTTATACGTGATACGTTATACGTTGTACGTTATACGTTATACGTTATACGCTATACATTATACGTTATACGTTATACATTACATGTTATACGTTATACGTTATACGTTATACGTCATAGGTTATACGTTATACGTTATACGTTATACGTTATACGTTATACGTTATACGTTATACGTTATAGGTCATAGGTTATACGTTAAACGTTATACGTTATGCGTTATACGTTATACGTTATACGTTATACGTTATGCGTTATACGTTGTACGATATTCGTTATACGTTATACGTTATTAGTTATACGTTATACGGTATACGTTATACGTTGTGCGTTACATGTTATACGTTATACGTTATACGTTATACGATATACGTTATACGTTATACGTTATACGTTATACGTTATACGTTATACGTTATACGTTATAGGCTATACGTTACATGTTATACGTTATACATTATACGTTATACGTTATACGTTATACGTTATACGTTATACATTATACGTTATACGTTATACGTTATACGTTATACGTTATATGTTATACGTCATACGTTATACGTTATACGTTATACGTTATACGTTATACGTTATACGTTATACGTTATACGTTATACGTTATACGTTATACGTTATACGTTATACGTTATACCTTATACGTTATACGTTATACGTTATACGTTATACATTATACGTTATACGTTGAACGTTGTACGATATACGTTATACGTTATACGTTATGCGTTATAGGATATACGTTATACGTTATACGTTATACGTTATTCGTTATACGTTATACGTTATACGTTACACGTTATACGTTACACGTTATACGTTATACGTTATACGTTATACGTTATACGTTATACGTTATACGTTATACGTTATTCGTAATACGTTATACGTGGTACGTTATACGTTGTACGTTATACGTTATACGTTATACGTTATACGTTATACGTTATACGTTATACGTTATACGTTATACGTTATACGTTTTACGTTATACGTTATACGTTATACGTTATACGTTGTACGTTATACGTTATAAGTTGTACGTTATACGATATACGTTATACGTTATTCTTTATACGTTCTTCGTTACACGTTATACGTTATACGTTGTACGTTATACGTTTTACGTTGAATGTTATACTTTATACGTAGCATGTAATGCGTCATACGTTTTACGTTATTCGTTATACGTTTTTCGTTACAAGTTATACGTTATACGTTATACGTTATACGTTATACGATATACGTTATACGTTATACGTTATACGTTATACGTTATACGTTATACTTTATACGTTATAGGTGTTACGTTATACGTTATATGTTATACGTTATTCGTAATACGTTATACGTGATACGTTATACGTTGTACGTTATACGTTATACGGTATACGTTATACGCTATACATTATACGTTATACGTTATACATTACATGTTATACGTTATACGTTATACGTTATACGTCATAGGTTATACGTTATACGTTATACGTTATACGTTATACGTTATACGTTATACGTTATACGTTATAGGTCATAGGTTATACGTTAAACGTTATACGTTATGCGTTATACGTTATACGTTATACGTTATACGTTATGCGTTATACGTTGTACGATATTCGTTATACGTTATACGTTATTAGTTATACGTTATACGGTATACGTTATACGTTGTGCGTTACATGTTATACGTTATACGTTATACGTTATACGATATACGTTATACGTTATACGTTATACGTTATACGTTATACGTTATACGTTATACGTTATAGGCTATACGTTACATGTTATACGCTATACATTATACGTTATACGTTATACGTTATACGTTATACGTTATACATTATACGTTATACGTTATACGTTATACGTTATACGTTATATGTTATACGTCATACGTTATACGTTATACGTTATACGTTATACGTTATACGTTATACGTTATACGTTATACGTTATACGTTATACGTTATACGTTATACGTTATACGTTTTACGTTATACGTTATACGTTATACGTTATACGTTGTACGTTATACGTTATAAGTTGTACGTTATACGATATACGTTATACGTTATTCTTTATACGTTCTTCGTTACACGTTATACGTTATACGTTGTACGTTATACGTTTTACGTTGAATGTTATACTTTATACGTAGCATGTAATGCGTCATACGTTTTACGTTATTCGTTATACGTTTTTCGTTACAAGTTATACGTTATACGTTATACGTTATACGTTATACGATATACGTTATACGTTATACGTTATACGTTATACGTTATACGTTATACTTTATACGTTATAGGTGTTACGTTATACGTTATATGTTATACGTTATTCGTAATACGTTATACGTGATACGTTATACGTTGTACGTTATACGTTATACGGTATACGTTATACGCTATACATTATACGTTATACGTTATACATTACATGTTATACGTTATACGTTATACGTTATACGTCATAGGTTATACGTTATACGTTATACGTTATACGTTATACGTTATACGTTATACGTTATACGTTATAGGTCATAGGTTATACGTTAAACGTTATACGTTATGCGTTATACGTTATACGTTATACGTTATACGTTATGCGTTATACGTTGTACGATATTCGTTATACGTTATACGTTATTAGTTATACGTTATACGGTATACGTTATACGTTGTGCGTTACATGTTATACGTTATACGTTATACGTTATACGATATACGTTATACGTTATACGTTATACGTTATACGTTATACGTTATACGTTATACGTTATAGGCTATACGTTACATGTTATACGTTATACATTATACGTTATACGTTATACGTTATACGTTATACGTTATACATTATACGTTATACGTTATACGTTATACGTTATACGTTATATGTTATACGTCATACGTTATACGTTATACGTTATACGTTATACGTTATACGTTATACGTTATACGTTATACGTTATACGTTATACGTTATACGTTATACGTTATACCTTATACGTTATACGTTATACGTTATACGTTATACATTATACGTTATACGTTGAACGTTGTACGATATACGTTATACGTTATACGTTATGCGTTATAGGATATACGTTATACGTTATACGTTATACGTTATTCGTTATACGTTATACGTTATACGTTATGCGTTATAGGATATACGTTATACGTTATACGTTGTACGTTATACGTTATACGTTATACGTTATACGTTATACGTTATACGTTATACGTTATACGTTATACGTTATACGTTAAACGTTGTACGTTATACGTTATACGTTATACGTTATACGTTATTCGTTATACGTTATACGTTATACGTTACACGTTATACGTTATGCGTTATAGGATATACGTTATACGTTATACGTTGTACGTTATACGTTATACGTTATACGTTATATGTTATACGTCATGCGATATACGTTATACGTTATTCGTTATACGGTATACGTTAAACGTTGTACGTTATACGTTATACGTTATACGTTATACGTTATACGTTGGACGTTATACATTATACGTTATACGTTATACGCCATACGTTATACGTTATACGTTATACGTTATACGTTATACGTTATACGTTATACGTTATACGTTATACGTTATACGTTATACGTTATACGTTATACGTTATACGTTATACGTTATACGTTATACGTTATACGTTACATGTTATACGTTATACGTTATACTGTTTACGTTATAAGTTATACGTTATACGTTATACGTTATACGTTATACGTTATACGTTATACGTTATACGTTATACGTTATACGTTATACGTTATACGTTATGCGTTATAGGATATACATTATACGTTATACGTTGTAGGTTATACGTTATACGTTATATGTTATACGTCATGCGATATACGTTATACGTTATTCGTTATACGGTATACGTTAAACGTTGTACGTTAGACGTTATACGTTATACGTTATACGTTATACGTTATACGTTATACGTTATACGTTATACGTTATACGTCATAGGTTATACGTTATACGTTACACGTTATACGTTATACATTATACGTTATAAGATATACGTTGTACGTTATACGTTGTACGTTATACGTTATACGTTAGACGCTATACGTTATACGTTATACGTTATACGTTATACGTTATACGTTATACGTTATACGTTATACGTTATACGCTATACGTTATACGTTATACGTTATACGCTATACGTTATACGTTATACGTTATACGTTATACGTTATACGTTATACGTTATACGTTATACGTTGTACGTTATACGTTCTACGTTATACATTATACGTTAAACGTTGTACGTTATAAGTTATACGTCATACGTTATACGTTATACGTTATACGTTATACGTTCTACGTTATACGTTATACGTTAAACGTTGTACGTTATACGTTATACGTTATACGTTATACGTTATACGTTATACGTTATGCGTTATACGTTATACGTTATACGTTATACGTTATGCGTTATACGTTATACGTTATACGTTATACGTTATACGTTATACGTTATACGTTATACGTTATACGTTATACGTTATGCGTTATACGTTATACGTTATACGATATACGTTATACGTTATACGTTATACGTTATACGTTATTCGTAATACGTTATACGTCATACGTTATACGTTATACGTTATACGTTATACGTTATACGTTATACGTTGTACGTTATACGTTATACGTTATACGTTATGCGTTATACGTTATACGTTATACGTTATACGTTATACGTTATACGTTATGCGTTATAGGATATACGTTATACGTTATACGTTGTACGTTATACGTTATACGTTGTACGTTATACGTTCTACGTTATACATTATACGTTAAACGTTGTACGTTATAAGTTATACGTCATACGTTATACGTTATACGTTATACGTTATACGTTCTACGTTATACGTTATACGTTAAACGTTGTACGTTATACGTTATACGTTATACGTTATACGTTATACGTTATACGTTATGCGTTATACGTTATACGTTATACGTTATACGTTATGCGTTATACGTTATACGTTATACGTTATACGTTATACGTTATACGTTATACGTTATACGTTATACGTTATACGTTATACGTTATACGTAATATGTAATACGTCATACGTTTTACGTTAATCGTTATACGTTATACGTTATACGCTATACGTTATACGTTATACGTTATACGTTATACGTTATACGTTATACGTTATACGTTATACGTTATACGTTATACGTTATACGTTATACGTTATACGTTATACGTTATACGTTATACGTTATACGTTATACGTTATACGTTATACGTTATACGTCATACTTTATACGTTATACGTTATACGTTATACGTTATACGTTATACGTTATACGTTATGCGTTATAGGATATACGTTATACGTTATACGTTGTACGTTATACTTTATACGTTATACGTCATACGTTATACGTTGGACGTTATACGTTATACGTTATACGTTATACGCTATACGTTATGCGTTATACGTTATACGTTATACGTTATACGTTGTACGTTATACGTTATACGTTATACGTTATACGTTATACGTTATACGTTATACGTTATACGTTATACGTTATACGTTATACGTTATACGTTATACGTTATACGTTATACGTTATACGTTATACGTTATACGTTATACGTTATACGTTATACGTTATACGACATACGTTATACGTTATACGTTATACGTTATACGTTATACGTTATACGTTATACGTTATACGTTATACGTTATACGTTATACGTTATACGTTATACGTTATACGTTATACGTTATACGTTATACGTTATGCGTTATAGGATATACGTTATACGTTATACGTTATACGTTATAAGTTGTACGTTATACGTTATACGTTATACGTTATACGTTATACGTTATACGTTATACGTTATACGTAATATGTAATACGTCATACGTTTTACGTTAATCGTTATACGTTATATGTTATACGCTATGCGTTATACGTTATACGTTATACGTTATACGTTATACGTTATACGTTATACGTTATACGTTATACGTTATACGTTATACGTTATACGTTATACGTTATACGTTATACGTTATACGTTGTACGTTATACGTTATACGTTATACGTTATACGTTACACGTTATACGTTATACGTTATACGTTATACGTTGGACGTTAGACGTTATACGTTATACGTTATACGCTGTACGTTATACGTTATACGTTATACGTTATACGTAGTACGTTATACGTTATACGTTATACGTTATACGTTATACGTTATACGTTATACGTTATACGTTATACGTTATACGTTATACGTTATACGTTATACGTTATGCGTTATAGGATATACGTTATACGTTATACGTTGTACGTTATACGTTATACGTTGTACGTTATACGTTCTACGTTATACATTATACGTTAAACGTTGTACGTTACAAGTTATACGTCATACGTTATACGTTATACGTTATACGTTATACGTTCTACGTTCTACGTTATACGTTATACGTTAAACGTTGTACGTTATACGTTATACGTTATACGTTATACGTTATACGTTATACGTTATGCGTTATACGTTATACGTTATACGTTATACGTTATGCGTTATACGTTATACGTTATACGTAATACGTTATACGTTATACGTTATACGTTATACGTTATACGTTATACGTTATACGTTATACGTAATATGTAATACGTCATACGTTTTACGTTAATCGTTATACGTTATACGTTATACGCTATACGTTATACGTTATACGTTATACGTTATACGTTATACGTTATACGTTATACGTTATACGTTATACGTTATACGTTATACGTTATACGTTATACGTTATACGTTATACGTTATACGTTATACGTTATACGTTATACGTTATACGTTATACGTTATACGTTATACGTTATACATTATACGTTATACGTTATACGTTATACGTTATACGTTATACGTTATACGTTATACGACATACGTTATACGTTATACGTTATACGTTATACGTTATACGTTATACGTTATACGTTATACGTTATACGTTATACGTTATACGTTATACGTTATACGTTATACGTTATACGTTATACGTTATACGTTATACGTTATACGTTATACGTTATACGTTATACGTTATACGTTATACGTTATACGTTATACGTTATACGTTATACGTTATGCGTTATAGGATATACGTTATGCGTTATACGTTATACGTTATACGTTATACGTAATATGTAATACGTCATACGTTTTACGTTAATCGTTATACGTTATACGTTATACGCTATACGTTATACGTTATACGTTATACGTTATACGTTATACGTTATACGTTATACGTTATACGTTAGACGTTATACGTTGTACGTTATACGTTATACGTTATACGTTATACGCTATACGCTATACGTTATACGTTATACGTTATACGCTATACGTTATACGTTATACGTTATACGCTATACGTTATACGTTATACGTTAGACGTTATACGTTGTACGTTATACGTTATACGTTATACGTTATACGCTATACGTTATACGTTATACGTTATACGTTATACGCTATACGTTATACGTTATACGTTATACGTTATACGTTATACGTTATACGTTATACGTTATACGTTATACGCTATACGTTATACGTTATACGTTATACGTTATACGTTATACGTTATACGTTATACGTTATACGTTATACGTTATACGTTATACGTTATACGTTATACGTTATACGTTATACGTTATACGTTATACGTTATACGTTATACGTTATACGTTATACGTTTTACGTTATACGCTATACGTTATACGCTATACGTTATACGTTATACGTTATACGTTATACGTTATACGTTATACGTTATACGTTATACGTTATACGTTATACGTTATACGTTATACGTTATACGTTATACGTTATACGTTATACGTTATACGTTATACGTTATACGCTATACGTTATACGTTATACGTTATACGCTATACGTTATACGTTATACGTTAGACGTTATACGTTAGACGTTATACGTTGTACGTTATACGTTATACGTTATACGTTATACGTTATACGCTATACGTTATACGTTATACGTTATACGCTTTACGTTATACGTTATACGTTATACGCTATACGTTATACGTTATACGTTAGACGTTATACGTTGTACGTTATACGTTATACGTTATACGTTATACGCTATACGTTATACGTTATACGTTATACGCTATACGTTATACGTTATACGTTATACGCTATACGTTATACGTTATACGTTATACGTTATACGTTATACGTTATACGTTATACGTTATACGTTATACGTTATACGTTATACGTTATACGTTATACGTTATACGTTATACGTTATACGTTATACGTTATACGTTATACGTTATACGTTATACGTTATACGTTATACGTTATATGTTATTCGTAATACGATATACGTGATACGTTATACGTTGTACGTTATACGTTATACGTTATACGTTATACGTTATACGTTATACGTTATACGTTATGCGTTATACGTTATACGTTATACGTTTTACGTTATACGTTATACGTTATACGTTATACGTTGTACGTTATACGTTATAAGTTGTACGTTATACGATATACGTTATACGTTATTCTTTATACGTTCTTCGTTACACGTTATACGTTATACGTTGTACGTTATACGTTTTACGTTGAATGTTATACTTTATACGTAGCATGTAATGCGTCATACGTTTTACGTTATTCGTTATACGTTTTTCGTTACAAGTTATACGTTATACGTTATACGTTATACGTTATACGATATACGTTATACGTTATACGTTATACGTTATACGTTATACGTTATACTTTATACGTTATAGGTGTTACGTTATACGTTATACGTTATACGTTATTCGTAATACGTTATACGTTATACGTTATACGTTATACGTTATACGTTATACGTTATACGTTATACGTTATACGTTATACGTTATACGTTATACGTTATACGTTATACGTTATACGTTATACGTTATACGTTATACGTTATACGTTATACGTTATACGTTATACGTTATACGTTATACGTTATACGTTATACGTTATACGTTATACGTTATACGTTATACGTTATACGTTATACGTTATACGTTATACGTTATACGTTATACGTTATACGTTATACGTTATACGTTATACGTTATACGTTATACGTTATACGTTATACGTTATACGTTATACGTTATACGTTATACGTTATACGTTATACGTTATACGTTATACGTTATACGTTATACGTTATACGTTATACGTTATACGTTACACGTTATACGTTATACGTTATACGTTATACGTTATACGTTATACGTTATACGTTATACGTTATTCGTAATACGTTATACGTGGTACGTTATACGTTGTACGTTATACGTTATACGTTATACGTTATACGTTATACGTTATACGTTATACGTTATACGTTATACGTTATACGTTATACGTTTTACGTTATACGTTATACGTTATACGTTATACGTTGTACGTTATACGTTATAAGTTGTACGTTATACGATATACGTTATACGTTATTCTTTATACGTTCTTCGTTACACGTTATACGTTATACGTTGTACGTTATACGTTTTACGTTGAATGTTATACTTTATACGTAGCATGTAATGCGTCATACGTTTTACGTTATTCGTTATACGTTTTTCGTTACAAGTTATACGTTATACGTTATACGTTATACGTTATACGATATACGTTATACGTTATACGTTATACGTTATACGTTATACGTTATACGTTATACTTTATACGTTATAGGTGTTACGTTATACGTTATATGTTATACGCTATTCGTAATACGTTATACGTGATACGTTATACGTTGTACGTTATACGTTATACGGTATACGTTATACGCTATACATTATACGTTATACGTTATACATTACATGTTATACGTTATACGTTATACGTTATACGTCATAGGTTATACGTTATACGTTATACGTTATACGTTATACGTTATACGTTATACGTTATACGTTATAGGTCATAGGTTATACGTTAAACGTTATACGTTATGCGTTATACGTTATACGTTATACGTTATACGTTATACGTTATGCGTTATACGTTGTACGATATTCGTTATACGTTATACGTTATTAGTTATACGTTATACGGTATACGTTATACGTTGTGCGTTACATGTTATACGTTATACGTTATACGTTATACGATATACGTTATACGTTATACGTTATACGTTATACGTTATACGTTATACGTTATACGTTATAGGCTATACGTTACATGTTATACGTTATACATTATACGTTATACGTTATACGTTATACGTTATACGTTATACATTATACGTTATACGTTATACGTTATACGTTATACGTTATATGTTATACGTCATACGTTATACGTTATACGTTATACGTTATACGTTATACGTTATACGTTATACGTTATACGTTATACGTCATACGTTATACGTTATACGTTATACGTTATACCTTATACGTTATACGTTATACGTTATACGTTATACATTATACGTTATACGTTGAACGTTGTACGATATACGTTATACGTTATACGTTATGCGTTATAGGATATACGTTATACGTTATACGTTATACGTTATTCGTTATACGTTATACGTTATACGTTATGCGTTATAGGATATACGTTATACGTTATACGTTGTACGTTATACGTTATACGTTATACGTTATACGTTATACGTTATACGTTATACGTTATACGTTATACGTTATACGTTAAACGTTGTACGTTATACGTTATACGTTATACGTTATACGTTATTCGTTATACGTTATACGTTATACGTTACACGTTATACGTTATGCGTTATAGGATATACGTTATACGTTATACGTTGTACGTTATACGTTATACGTTATACGTTATATGTTATACGTCATGCGATATACGTTATACGTTATTCGTTATACGGTATACGTTAAACGTTGTACGTTATACGTTATACGTTATACGTTATACGTTATACGTTGGACGTTATACATTATACGTTATACGTTATACGCCATACGTTATACGTTATACGTTATACGTTATGCGTTATACGTTATACGTTATACGTTATACGTTATACGTTATACGTTATACGTTATACGTTATACGTTATACGTTATACGTTATACGTTATACGTTACATGTTATACGTTATACGTTATACTGTTTACGTTATAAGTTATACGTTATACGTTATACGTTATACGTTATACGTTATACGTTATACGTTATACGTTATACGTTATACGTTATACGTTATACGTTATGCGTTATAGGATATACATTATACGTTATACGTTGTAGGTTATACGTTATACGTTATATGTTATACGTCATGCGATATACGTTATACGTTATTCGTTATACGGTATACGTTAAACGTTGTACGTTAGACGTTATACGTTATACGTTATACGTTATACGTTATACGTTATACGTTATACGTTATACGTTAGACGTTATACGTTATACGTTATACGTTATACGTTATACGTTATACGTTATACGTTATACGTTATACGTTATACGTTATACGTTATACGTTATACGTTATACGTTATACGTTATACGTTATACGTTATACGTTATACGTTATACGTTATACGTTATACGTTATACGTTATACGTTATACGTTATACGTTATACGTTATACGTTATACGTTATACGTTATACGTTATACGTTATACGTTATACGTTATACGTTATACGTTATACGTTATACGTTATACGTTATACGTTATACGTTATACGTTATACGTTATACGTTATACGTTATACGTTATACGTTATACGTTATACGTTATACGTTATACGTTATACGTTATACGTTACACGTTATACGTTACACGTTATACGTTATACGTTATACGTTATACGTTATACGTTATACGTTATTCGTAATACGTTATACGTGGTACGTTATACGTTGTACGTTATAGGTTATACGTTATACGTTATACGTTATACGTTATACGTTATACGTTATACGTTATACGTTATACGTTTTACGTTATACGTTATACGTTATACGTTATACGTTGTACGTTATACGTTATAAGTTGTACGTTATACGATATACGTTATACGTTATTCTTTATACGTTCTTCGTTACACGTTATACGTTATACGTTGTACGTTATACGTTTTACGTTGAATGTTATACTTTATACGTAGCATGTAATGCGTCATACGTTTTACGTTATTCGTTATACGTTTTTCGTTACAAGTTATACGTTATACGTTATACGTTATACGTTATACGATATACGTTATACGTTATACGTTATACGTTATACGTTATACGTTATACTTTATACGTTATAGGTGTTACGTTATACGTTATATGTTATACGTTATTCGTAATACGTTATACGTGATACGTTATACGTTGTACGTTATACGTTATACGGTATACGTTATACGCTATACATTATACGTTATACGTTATACATTACATGTTATACGTTATACGTTATACGTTATACGTCATAGGTTATACGTTATACGTTATACGTTATACGTTATACGTTATACGTTATACGTTATACGTTATAGGTCATAGGTTATACGTTAAACGTTATACGTTATGCGTTATACGTTATACGTTATACGTTATACGTTATGCGTTATACGTTGTACGATATTCGTTATACGTTATACGTTATTAGTTATACGTTATACGGTATACGTTATACGTTGTGCGTTACATGTTATACGTTATACGTTATACGTTATACGATATACGTTATACGTTATACGTTATACGTTATACGTTATACGTTATACGTTATACGTTATAGGCTATACGTTACATGTTATACGTTATACATTATACGTTATACGTTATACGTTATACGTTATACGTTATACATTATACGTTATACGTTATACGTTATACGTTATACGTTATATGTTATACGTCATACGTTATACGTTATACGTTATACGTTATACGTTATACGTTATACGTTATACGTTATACGTTATACGTTATACGTTATACGTTATACGTTATACCTTATACGTTATACGTTATACGTTATACGTTATACATTATACGTTATACGTTGAACGTTGTACGATATACGTTATACGTTATACGTTATGCGTTATAGGATATACGTTATACGTTATACGTTATACGTTATTCGTTATACGTTATACGTAATACGTTATGCGTTATAGGATATACGTTATACGTTATACGTTGTACGTTATACGTTATACGTTATACGTTATACGTTATACGTTATACGTTATACGTTATACGTTATACGTTATACGTTAAACGTTGTACGTTATACGTTATACGTTATACGTTATACGTTATTCGTTATACGTTATACGTTATACGTTACACGTTATACGTTATGCGTTATAGGATATACGTTATACGTTATACGTTGTACGTTATACGTTATACGTTATACGTTATATGTTATACGTTATACGTTATACGTTATACGTTATGCGTTATAGGATATACATTATACGTTATACGTTGTAGGTTATACGTTATACGTTATATGTTATACGTCATGCGATATACGTTATACGTTATTCGTTATACGGTATACGTTAAACGTTGTACGTTAGACGTTATACGTTATACGTTATACGTTATACGTTATACGTTATACGTTATACGTTATACGTCATAGGTTATACGTTATACGTTACACGTTATACGTTATACATTATACGTTATAAGTTATACGTTGTACGTTATACGTTGTACGTTATACGTTATACGTTAGACGCTATACGTTATACGTTATACGTTATACGTTATACGTTATACGTTATACGTTGTACGTTAAACGTTGTACGCTATACGTTATACGTTATACGTTAGACGTTATACGTTGTACGTTATACGTTATTCGTTATACGTTATACGCTATACGTTATACGTTATACGTTATACGCTATACGTTATACGTTATACGTTATACGCTATACGTTATACGTTATACGTTATACGTTATACGTTATACGTTATACGTTATACGTTATACGTTATACGTTATACGTTATACGTTATGCGTTATACGTTATACGTTATACGTTATACGTTATACGTTATACGTTATACGTTATACGTTATACGTTATTCGTAATACGTTATACGTCATACGTTATACGTTATACGTTATACGTTATACGTTATACGTTATACGTTGTACGTTATACGTTATACGTTATACGTTATGCGTTATACGTTATACGTTATACGTTATACGTTATACGTTATACGTTATGCGTTATAGGATATACGTTATACGTTATACGTTGTACGTTATACGTTATACGTTGTACGTTATACGTTCTACGTTATACATTATACGTTAAACGTTGTACGTTATAAGTTATACGTCATACTTTATACGTTATACGTTATACGTTATACGTTCTACGTTATACGTTATACGTTAAACGTTGTACGTTATACGTTATACGTTATACGTTATACGTTATACGTTATACGTTATGCGTTATACGTTATACGTTATACGTTATACGTTATGCGTTATACGTTATACGTTATACGTTATACGTTATACGTTATACGTTATACGTTATACGTTATACGTTATACGTTATACGTTATACGTTATACGTTATACGTAATATGTAATACGTCATACGTTTTACGTTAATCGTTATACGTTATACGTTATACGCTATACGTTATACGTTATACGTTATACGTTATACGTTATACGTTATACGTTATACGTTATACGTTATACGTTATACGTTATACGTTATACGTTATACGTTATACGTTATACGTTATACGTTATACGTTATACGTTATACGTCATACTTTATACGTTATACGTTATACGTTATACGTTATACGTTATACGTTATACGTTATGCGTTATAGGATATACGTTATACGTTATACGTTGTACGTTATACTTTATACGTTATACGTCATACGTTATACGTTGGACGTTATACGTTATACGTTATACGTTATACGCTATACGTTATGCGTTATACGTTATACGTTGTACGTTATACGTTGTACGTTATACGTTATACGTTATACGTTATACGTTATACGTTATACGTTATACGTTATACGTTATACGTTATACGTTATACGTTATACGTTATACGTTATACGTTATACGTTATACGTTATACGTTATACGTTATACGTTATACGTTATACGTTATACGACATACGTTATACGTTATACGTTATACGTTATACGTTATACGTTATACGTTATACGTTATACGTTATACGTTATACGTTATACGTTATACGTTATACGTTATACGTTATACGTTATGCGTTATAGGATATGCGTTATAGGATATACGTTATACGTTATACGTTATACGTTATACGTTGTACGTTATACGTTATACGTTATACGTTATACGTTATACGTTATACGTTATACGTTATACGTTATACGTTATACGTTATACGTTATACGTTATACGTTATACGTTATACGTTATACGTTATACATTATACGTTATACGTTATACGTTTTACGTTATACGTTATACGTTATACGTTATACGTTATACGACATACGTTATACGTTATACGTTATACGTTATACGTTATACGTTATACTTTATACGTTATACGTTATACGTTATGCGTTATAGGATATACGTTACACGTTATACGTTGTACGTTATACGTTATACGTTGTACGTTATACGTTATACGTTATACGTTATACATTATACGTTATACGTTGAACGTTGTACGATATACGTTATACGTTATACGTTATGCGTTATAGGATATACGTTATACGTTATACGTTATACGTTATTCGTTATACGTTATACGTTATACGTTATACGTTATGCGTTATAGGATATACGTTATACGTTATACGTTGTACGTTATACGTTATACGTTATACGTTATACGTTATACGTTATACGTTATACGTTATACGTTATACGTTATACGTTAAACGTTGTACGTTATACGTTATACGTTACACGTTATACGTTATGCGTTATAGGATATACGTTATACGTTATACGTTATACGTTAAACGTTGTACGTTATACGTTATACGTTACACGTTATACGTTATGCGTTATAGGATATACGTTATACGTTATACGTTGTACGTTATACGTTATACGTTATACGTTATATGTTATACGTCATGCGATATACGTTATACGTTATTCGTTATACGGTATACGTTAAACGTTGTACGTTATACGTTATACGTTATACGTTATACGTTATACGTTGGACGTTATACATTATACGTTATACGTTATACGCCATACGTTATACGTTATACGTTATACGTTATGCGTTATACGTTATACGTTATACGTTATACGTTATACGTTATACGTTATACGTTATACGTTATACGTTATACGTTATACGTTATACGTTATACGTTATACGTTATACGTTATACGTTATACGTTATACGTTATACGTTATACGTTATACGTTATGCGTTATAGGATATACATTATACGTTATACGTTGTAGGTTATACGTTATACGTTATATGTTATACGTCATGCGATATACGTTATACGTTATTCGTTATACGGTATACGTTAAACGTTGTACGTTAGACGTTATACGTTATACGTTATACGTTATACGTTATACGTTATACGTTATACGTTATACGTTATACGTTATACGTCATAGGTTATACGTTATACGTTACACGTTATACGTTATACATTATACGTTATAAGTTATACGTTGTACGTTATACGTTGTACGTTATACGTTATACGTTAGACGCTATACGTTATACGTTATACGTTATACGTTATACGTTATACGTTATACGTTGTACGTTAAACGTTGTACGCTATACGTTATACGTTATACGTTAGACGTTATACGTTGTACGTTATACGTTATACGTTATACGTTATACGCTATACGTTATACGTTATACGTTATACGCTATACGTTATACGTTATACGTTATACGCTATACGTTATACGTTATACGTTATACGTTATACGTTATACGTTATACGTTATACGTTATACGTTATACGTTATACGTTATACGTTATACGTTATACGTTATACGTTATACGTTATACGTTATACGTTATACGTTATACGTTATACGTTATACGTTATACGTTATACGTTATACGTTATACGTTATACGTTATACGTTATACGTTATACGTTATACGTTATACGTTATACGTTATACGTTATACGTTATACGTTATACGTTATACGTTATACGTTATACGTTATACGTTATACGTTATACGTTATACGTTATACGTTATACGTTATACGTTATACGTTATACGTTATACGTTATGCGTTATACGTTATACGTTATACGTTATACGTTATACGTTATACGTTATACGTTATACGTTATTCGTAATACGTTATACGTCATACGTTATACGTTATACGTTATACGTTATACGTTATACGTTATACGTTGTACGTTATACGTTATACGTTATACGTTATGCGTTATACGTTATACGTTATACGTTATACGTTATACGTTATACGTTATGCGTTATAGGATATACGTTATACGTTATACGTTGTACGTTATACGTTATACGTTGTACGTTATACGTTCTACGTTATACATTATACGTTAAACGTTGTACGTTATAAGTTATACGTCATACGTTATACGTTATACGTTATACGTTATACGTTCTACGTTATACGTTATACGTTAAACGTTGTACGTTATACGTTATACGTTATACGTTATACGTTATACGTTATACGTTATGCGTTATACGTTATACGTTATACGTTATACGTTATGCGTTATACGTTATACGTTATACGTTATACGTTATACGTTATACGTTATACGTTATACGTTATACGTTATACGTTATACGTTATACGTTATACGTTATACGTAATATGTAATACGTCATACGTTTTACGTTAATCGTTATACGTTATACGTTATACGCTATACGTTATACGTTATACGTTATACGTTATACGTTATACGTTATACGTTATACGTTATACGTTATACGTTATACGTTATACGTTATACGTTATACGTTATACGTTATACGTTATACGTTATACGTTATACGTTATACGTCATACTTTATACGTTATACGTTATACGTTATACGTTATACGTTATACGTTATACGTTATGCGTTATAGGATATACGTTATACGTTATACGTTGTACGTTATACTTTATACGTTATACGTCATACGTTATACGTTGGACGTTATACGTTATACGTTATACGTTATACGCTATACGTTATGCGTTATACGTTATACGTTATACGTTATACGTTGTACGTTATACGTTATACGTTATACGTTATACGTTATACGTTATACGTTATACGTTATACGTTATACGTTATACGTTATACGTTATACGTTATACGTTATACGTTATACGTTATACGTTATACGTTATACGTTATACGTTATACGTTATACGTTATACGACATACGTTATACGTTATACGTTATACGTTATACGTTATACGTTATACGTTATACGTTATACGTTATACGTTATACGTTATACGTTATACGTTATACGTTATACGTTATACGTTATGCGTTATAGGATATACGTTATACGTTATACGTTATACGTTATACGTTGTACGTTATACGTTATACGTTATACGTTATACGTTATACGTTATACGTTATACGTTATACGTTATACGTTATACGTTATACGTTATACGTTATACGTTATACGTTATACGTTATACGTTATACATTATACGTTATACGTTATACGTTTTACGTTATACGTTATACGTTATACGTTATACGTTATACGACATACGTTATACGTTATACGTTATACGTTATACGTTATACGTTATACTTTATACGTTATACGTTATACGTTATGCGTTATAGGATATACGTTACACGTTATACGTTGTACGTTATACGTTATACGTTGTACGTTATACGTTCTACGTTATACATTATACGTTAAACGTTGTACGTTATACGTTATACGTCATACGTTATACGTTATACGTTATACGTTATACGTTATACGTTCTACGTTATACGTTATACGTTATACGTTAAACGTTGTACGTTATACGTTATACGTTATACGTTATACGTTATACGTTATACGTTATGCGTTATACGTTATACGTTATACGTTATACGTTATACGTTATACGTTATACGTTATACGTTATACGTTATACGTTATACGTTATACGTTATACGTTATACGTTATACGTTATACGTTATACGTAATATGTAATACGTCATACGTTTTACGTTAATCGTTATACGTTATATGTTATACGCTATGCGTTATACGTTATACGTTATACGTTATACGTTATACGTTATACGTTATACGTTATACGTTATACGTTATACGTTATACGTTATACGTTATACGTTATACGTTATACGTTATACGTTGTACGTTATACGTTATACGTTATACGTTATACGTTACACGTTATACGTTATACGTTATACGTTATACGTTGGACGTTAGACGTTATACGTTATACGTTATACGCTGTACGTTATACGTTATACGTTATACGTTATACGTAGTACGTTATACGTTATACGTTATACGTTATACGTTATACGTTATACGTTATACGTTATACGTTATACGTTATACGTTATACGTTATGCGTTATAGGATATACGTTATACGTTATACGTTGTACGTTATACGTTATACGTTGTACGTTATACGTTCTACGTTATACATTATACGTTAAACGTTGTACGTTACAAGTTATACGTCATACGTTATACGTTATACGTTATACGTTATACGTTCTACGTTCTACGTTATACGTTATACGTTAAACGTTGTACGTTATACGTTATACGTTATACGTTATACGTTATACGTTATACGTTATGCGTTATACGTTATACGTTATACGTTATACGTTATGCGTTATACGTTATACGTTATACGTTATACGTTATACGTTATACGTTATACGTTATACGTTATACGTTATACGTTATACGTTATACGTAATATGTAATACGTCATACGTTTTACGTTAATCGTTATACGTTATACGTTATACGCTATACGTTATACGTTATACGTTATACGTTATACGTTATACGTTATACGTTATACGTTATACGTTATACGTTATACGTTATACGTTATACGTTATACGTTATACGTTATACGTTATACGTTATACGTTATACGTTATACGTTATACGTTATACGTTATACGTCATACTTTATACGTTATACGTTATACGTTATACGTTATACGTTATACGTTATACGTTATGCGTTATAGGATATACGTTATACGTTATACGTTGTACGTTATACTTTATACGTTATACGTTATACGTTATACGTTGGACGTTATACGTTATACGTTATACGTTATACGCTATACGTTATGCGTTATACGTTATACGTTATACGTTATACGTTGTACGTTATACGTTATACGTTATACGTTATACGTTATACGTTATACGTTATACGTTATACGTTATACGTTATACGTTATACGTTATACGTTATACGTTATACGTTATACGTTATACGTTATACGTTATACGTTATACGTTATACGACATACGTTATACGTTATACGTTATACGTTATACGTTATACGTTATACGTTATACGTTATACGTTATACGTTATACGTTATACGTTATACGTTATACGTTATACGTTATGCGTTATAGGATATACGTTATACGTTATACGTTATACGTTATACGTTGTACGTTATACGTTATACGTTATACGTTATACGTTATACGTTATACGTTATACGTTATACGTTATACGTTATACGTTATACGTTATACGTTATACGTTATACATTATACGTTATACGTTATACGTTATACGTTATACGTTATACGTTATACGTTATACGTTATACGACATACGTTATACGTTATACGTTATACGTTATACGTTATACGTTATACGTTATGCGTTATACGTTATGCGTTATACGTTATGCGTTATACGTTATGCGTTATACGTTATACGTTATACGTTATGCGTTATAGGATATACGTTATACGTTATACGTTATACGTTATACGTTATACGTTATACGTTATACGTTATACGCTATACGTTATACGTTATACGTTGTACGTTATACGTTATACGTTATACGTTATACGACATACGTTATACGTTATACGTTATACGTTATACGTTATACGTTATACGGTATGCGTTATACGTTACGCGTTATACGTTATGCGTTATACGTTATGCGTTATACGTTATACGTTATACGTTATGCGTTATAGGATATACGTTATACGTTATACGTTATACGTTATACGTTATACGTTATACGTTATACGTTATACGTTATACGTTATACGTTATACATTATACGTTATACGTTATACGTTATACGTTATACGTTATACGTTATACGTTATACGACATACGTTATACGTTATACGTTATACGTTATACGTTATACGTTATACGTTATACGTTATACGTTATACGTTATACGTTATACGTTATACGTTATACGTTATACGTTATGCGTTATAGGATATACGTTATACGTTATACGTTGTACGTTATACGTTATACATTATACGTTATACGTTATACGTTGGACGTTATACGTTATACGTTATACGTTATACGCTATACGATATACGTTATACGTTATACGTTATACGTTATACGTTATACGTTATACGTTATACGTTATACGTTATACGTTATACGTTATACGTTATACGTTATACGTTATACGTTATACGTTGTACGTTATACGTTATACGTTATACGTTATACGTTACACGTTATACGTTATACGTTATACGTTATACGTTATACGTTATACGTTATACGTTATACGTTATACGTTATGCGTTATAGGATATACGTTATACGTTATACGTTGTACGTTATACTTTATACGTTATACGTTATACGTTAGACGATGGACGTTATACGTTATACGTTATACGTTATACGCTATACGTTATACGTTATACGTTATACGTTATACGTTATACGTTGTACGTTATACGTTATACGTTATACGTTATACGTTATACGTTATACGTTATACGTTATACGTTATACGTTATACGTTATGCATTATACGTTATACGTTATACGTTATACGTTATACGTTATACGTTATACGTTATACGACATACGTTATACGTTATACGTTATACGTTATACGTTATACGTTATACGTTATACGTTATACGTTATACGTTATTCGTTATACGTTATACGTTATACGTTATACGTTATGCGTTATAGGATATACGTTATACGTTATACGTTATACGTTATACGTTATACGTTATACGTTATACGTTATACGTTATACGTTATACGTTATACGTTATACGTTATACATTATACGTTATACGTTATACGTTATACGTTATACGTTATACGTTATACGTTATACGTTATACGACATACGTTATACGTTATACGTTATACGTTATACGTTATACGTTATACGTTATACGTTATACGTTATACGTTATACGTTATACGTTATACGTTATACGTTATACGTTATACGTTATACGTTATACGTTATACGTTATACGTTATACGTTATACGTTATACGTTATACGTTATACGTTATACGTTATACGTTATACGTTATGCGTTATAGGATATACGTTATACGTTATACGTTATACGTTATGCATTATACGTTATACGTTATACGTTATGCGTTATACGTTATACGTTATACGTTGTACGTTATACGTTATACGTTATACGTTGTACGTTATACGTTATACGTTATACGTTATACGTTACACGTTATACGTTATACGTTATACGTTATACGTTATACGTTATACGTTATACGTTATACGTTATACGTTATGCGTTATAGGATATACGTTATACGTTATACGTTATACGTTATACGTTATACGTTATACGTTATACGTTATACGTTATACGTTATACGTTATACGTTATATGTTATACGTTATACGTTATACGTTATACGTTATACGTTATACGTTATACGTTATACGTTATACGTTACACGTTATACGTTATACGTTATACGTTATACGTTATACGTCATACGTTATACGATATACGTTATACGTTATACGTTCTACGTTATACGTTATACGTTATACGTTATACGTTATACGTTATACGTTATACGTTATACGTTATACGTTATGCGTTATTGGATATACGTTATACGTTATACGTTATACGTTATACGTTATACGTTGTACGTTATACGTTATACGTTATACGTTATGCGTTATAGGATATACGTTATACGTTATACGTTATACGTTATACGTTGTACGTTATACGTTATACGTTATACGTTATACGTTATACGTTATACGTTATACGTTATACGTTATACGTTATACGTTATACGTTATACGTTATACGTTGTACGTTACACGTTATACGTTATACGTTATACGTTATACGTTATACATTATACGTTATACGTTATACGTTATACGTTATACGTTATACGTTATACGTTATACGACATACGTTATACGTTATACGTTATACGTTATACGTTATACGTTATACGTTATACGTTATACGTTATACGTTATACGTTATACGTTATACGTTATACGTTATACGTTATACGTTATACGTTATGCGTTATGCGTTATAGGATATACGTTATACGTTATACGTTATACGTTATACGTTGTACGTTATACGTTATACGTTATACGTTATACGTTATACGTTATACGTTATACGTTATACGTTATACGTTATACGTTGTACGTTATACGTTATACGTTATACGTTATACGTTATACGTTATACGTTATACGTTATACGTTATACGTTATACGTTATACGTTGTACGTTATACGTTATACGTTATACGTTATACGTTATACGTTATACGTTATACGTTATACGTTATACGTTATACGTTATACGTTATACGTTATACGTTATACGTTATACGTTATACGTTATACGTTATACGTTATACGTTATACGTTATACGACATACGTTATACGTTATACGTTATACGTTATACGTTATACGTTATACGTTATACGTTATACGTTATACGTTATACGTTATACGTTATACGTTATACGTTATGCGTTATAGGATATACGTTATACGTTATACGTTATACGTTATACGTTGTACGTTATACGTTATACGTTATACGTTATACGTTATACGTTATACGTTATACGTTATACGTTATACGTTATACGTTATACGTTATACGTTATACGTTATACATTATACGTTATACGTTATACGTTATACGTTATACGTTATACGTTATACGTTATACGTTATACGACATACGTTATACGTTATACGTTATACGTTATACGTTATACGTTATACGTTATGCGTTATACGTTATGCGTTATACGTTATGCGTTATACGTTATGCGTTATACGTTATACGTTATACGTTATGCGTTATAGGATATACGTTATACGTTATACGTTATACGTTATACGTTATACGTTATACGTTATACGTTATACGCTATACGTTATACGTTATACGTTGTACGTTATACGTTATACGTTATACGTTATACGACATACGTTATACGTTATACGTTATACGTTATACGTTATACGTTATACGATATGCGTTATACGTTACGCGTTATACGTTACGCGTTATACGTTATGCGTTATACGTTATACGTTATACGTTATGCGTTATAGGATATACGTTATACGTTATACGTTATACGTTATACGTTATACGTTATACGTTATACGTTATACGTTATACGTTATACGTTATACATTATACGTTATACGTTATACGTTATACGTTATACGTTATACGTTATACGTTATACGACATACGTTATACGTTATACGTTATACGTTATACGTTATACGTTATACGTTATACGTTATACGTTATACGTCATACGTTATACGTTATACGTTATACGTTATGCGTTATAGGATATACGTTATACGTTATACGTTGTACGTTATACGTTATACATTATACGTTATACGTTATACGTTGGACGTTATACGTTATACGTTATACGTTATACGCTATACGATATACGTTATACGTTATACGTTATACGTTATACGTTATACGTTATACGTTATACGTTATACGTTATACGTTATACGTTATACGTTATACGTTATACGTTATACGTTATACGTTGTACGTTATACGTTATACGTTATACGTTATACGTTACACGTTATACGTTATACGTTATACGTTATACGTTATACGTTATACGTTATACGGTATGCGTTATACGTTACGCGTTATACGTTATACGGTATGCGTTATACGTTACGCGTTATACGTTATGCGTTATACGTTATGCGTTATACGTTATACGTTATACGTTATGCGTTATAGGATATACGTTATACGTTATACGTTATACGTTATACGTTATACGTTATACGTTATACGTTATACGTTATACGTTATACATTATACGTTATACGTTATACGTTATACGTTATACGTTATACGTTATACGTTATACGACATACGTTATACGTTATACGTTATACGTTATACGTTATACGTTATACGTTATACGTTATACGTTATACGTTATACGTTATACGTTATACGTTATACGTTATGCGTTATAGGATATACGTTATACGTTATACGTTGTACGTTATACGTTATACATTATACGTTATACGTTATACGTTGGACGTTATACGTTATACGTTATACGTTATACGCTATACGATATACGTTATACGTTATACGTTATACGTTATACGTTATACGTTATACGTTATACGTTATACGTTATACGTTATACGTTATACGTTATACGTTATACGTTATACGTTATACGTTGTACGTTATACGTTATACGTTATACGTTATACGTTACACGTTATACGTTATACGTTATACGTTATACGTTATACGTTATACGTTATACGTTATACGTTATACGTTATGCGTTATAGGATATACGTTATACGTTATACGTTGTACGTTATACTTTATACGTTATACGTTATACGTTAGACGTTGGACGTTATACGTTATACGTTATACGTTATACGCTATACGTTATACGTTATACGTTATACGTTATACGTTATACGTTGTACGTTATACGTTATACGTTATACGTTATACGTTATACGTTATACGTTATACGTTATACGTTATACGTTATACGTTATGCATTATACGTTATACGTTATACGTTATACGTTATACGTTATACGTTATACGTTATACGACATACGTTATACGTTATACGTTATACGTTATACGTTATACGTTATACGTTATACGTTATACGTTATACGTTATTCGTTATACGTTATACGTTATACGTTATACGTTATGCGTTATAGGATATACGTTATACGTTATACGTTATACGTTATACGTTATACGTTATACGTTATACGTTATACGTTATACGTTATACGTTATACGTTATACGTTATACGTTATACGTTATACGTTATACGTTATACGTTATACGTTATACGTTATACGTTATACGTTATACGTTATACGTTATACGTTATACGTTATACGACATACGTTATACGTTATACGTTATACGTTATACGTTATACGTTATACGTTATACGTTATACGTTATACGTTATACGTTATACGTTATACGTTATACGTTATACGCTATACGTTATACGTTATACGTTATACGTTATACGTTATACGTTATACGTTATACGTTATACGTTATACGTTATACGTTATACGTTATACGTTATGCGTTATAGGATATACGTTATACGTTATACGTTATACGTTATGCATTATACGTTATACGTTATACGTTATACGTTATACGTTATACGTTATACGTTGTACGTTATACGTTATACGTTATACGTTATACGTTACACGTTATACGTTATACGTTATACGTTATACGTTATACGTTATACGTTATACGTTATACGTTATACGTTATGCGTTATAGGATATACGTTATACGTTATACGTTATACGTTATACGTTATACGTTATACGTTATACGTTATACGTTATACGTTATACGTTATACGTTATACATTATACGTTATACGTTATACGTTATACGTTATACGTTATACGTTATACGTTATACGTTATACGACATACGTTATACGTTATACGTTATACGTTATACGTTATACGTTATACGTTATACGTTATACGTTATACGTTATACGTTATACGTTATACGTTATACGTTATACGTTATACGTTATACGTTATACGTTATACGTTATGCGTTATAGGAAATACGTTATACGTTATGCGTTATACGTTATGCGATATACGTTATACGTTATACGTTATACGTTATACGTTATACGTTATACGTTATACGTTATACGTTATACGTTATACGTTGTACGTTATACGTTATACGCTATACGTTATACGTTATACGTTATACGTTATACGTTATACGTTATACGTTATACGTTATACGTTATACGTTATACGTTATACGTTATACGTTATACGTTATACGTTATACGTTATACGTTATACGTTATACGTTATACGTTATACGTTATACGTTATGCGTTATACGTTATGCGTTATACGTTATGCGATATACGTTATACGTTATACGTTATACGTTATACGTTATACGTTATACGTTATACGTTATACCTTATACGTTATACGTTATACGTTATACGTTATACGTTATACGTTATACGTTATACGTTATACGTTATACGTTATACGTTATACGTTATACGTTATACGTTATACGTTGTACGTTATACGTTATACGTTATGCGTTATAGGATATAAGTTATACGTTATACGTTATACGTTATACGTTGTACGTTATACGTTATACGTTATACGTTATATGTTATACGTTATACGTTATGCGTTATAGGATATACGTTATACGTTATACGTTATACGTTATACGTTGTACGTTATACGTTATACGTTATACGTTATACGTTATACGTTATACGTTATACGTTATACGTTATACGTTATACGTTATACGTTATACGTTATACGTTATACGTTATACGTTATACGTTATGCGTTATAGGATATACGTTATACGTTATACGTTATACGTTATACGTTGTACGTTATACGTTATACGTTATACGTTATACGTTATACGTTATACGTTATACGTTATACGTTATACGTTATACGTTATACGTTATACGTTATACGTTATACGTTATACGTCATACGTTATATGATATACGTTATACGTTATACGTTCTACGTTATACGTTATACGTTATACGTTATACGTTATACGTTATACGTTATAGGTTATGCGTTATAGGATATACGTTATACGTTATACGTTATACGTTATACCTTATACGTTATACGTTATACGTTATACGTTATACGTTATATGTTATACGTTATACGTTATACGTTATACGTTATACGTTATACGTTATACGTTATACGTTATACGTTACACGTTATACGTTATACGTTATACGTTATACGTTATACGTCATACGTTATACGATATACGTTATACGTTATACGTTCTACGTTATACGTTATACGTTATACGTTATACGTTATACGTTATACGTTATACGTTATACGTTATACGTTATGCGTTATTGGATATACGTTATACGTTATACGTTATACGTTATACGTTATACGTTGTACGTTATACGTTATACGTTATACGTTATGCGTTATAGGATATACGTTATACGTTATACGTTATACGTTATACGTTGTACGTTATACGTTATACGTTATACGTTATACGTTATACGTTATACGTTATACGTTATACGTTATACGTTATACGTTATACGTTATACGTTATACGTTGTACGTTACACGTTATACGTTATACGTTATACGTTATACGTTATACATTATACGTTATACGTTATACGTTATACGTTATACGTTATACGTTATACGTTATACGACATACGTTATACGTTATACGTTATACGTTATACGTTATACGTTATACGTTATACGTTATACGTTATACGTTATACGTTATACGTTATACGTTATACGTTATACGTTATACGTTATACGTTATGCGTTATGCGTTATAGGATATACGTTATACGTTATACGTTATACGTTATACGTTGTACGTTATACGTTATACGTTATACGTTATACGTTATACGTTATACGTTATACGTTATACGTTATACGTTATACGTTGTACGTTATACGTTATACGTTATACGTTATACGTTATACGTTATACGTTATACGTTATACGTTATACGTTATACGTTATACGTTGTACGTTATACGTTATACGTTATACGTTATACGTTATACGTTATATGTTATACGTTATACGTTATACGTTATACGTTATACGTTATACGTTATACGTTATACGTTATACGTTATACGTTATACGTTATACGTTATACGTTATACGTTATACGACATACGTTATACGTTATACGTTATACGTTATACGTTATACGTTATACGTTATACGTTATACGTTATACGTTATACGTTATACGTTATACGTTATACGTTATACGTTATGCGTTATAGGATATACGTTATACGTTATACGTTATACGTTATACGTTGTACGTTATACGTTATACGTTATACGTTATACGTTATACGTTATACGTTATACGTTATACGTTATACGTTATACGTTATACGTTATACGTTATACGTTATACATTATACGTTATACGTTATACGTTATACGTTGTACGTTATACGTTATACGTTATACGTTATACGACATACGTTATACGTTATACGTTATACGTTATACGTTATACGTTATACGTTATGCGTTATACGTTATGCGTTATACGTTATGCGTTATACGTTATGCGTTATACGTTATACGTTATACGTTATGCGTTATAGGATATACGTTATACGTTATACGTTATACGTTATACGTTATACGTTATACGTTATACGTTATACGCTATACGTTATACGTTATACGTTGTACGTTATACGTTATACGTTATACGTTATACGACATACGTTATACGTTATACGTTATACGTTATACGTTATACGTTATACGATATGCGTTATACGTTACGCGTTATACGTTACGCGTTATACGTTATGCGTTATACGTTATACGTTATACGTTATGCGTTATAGGATATACGTTATACGTTATACGTTATACGTTATACGTTATACGTTATACGTTATACGTTATACGTTATACGTTATACGTTATACATTATACGTTATACGTTATACGTTATACGTTATACGTTATACGTTATACGTTATACGACATACGTTATACGTTATACGTTATACGTTATACGTTATACGTTATACGTTATACGTTATACGTTATACGTCATACGTTATACGTTATACGTTATACGTTATGCGTTATAGGATATACGTTATACGTTATACGTTGTACGTTATACGTTATACATTATACGTTATACGTTATACGTTGGACGTTATACGTTATACGTTATACGTTATACGCTATACGATATACGTTATACGTTATACGTTATACGTTATACGTTATACGTTATACGTTATACGTTATACGTTATACGTTATACGTTATACGTTATACGTTATACGTTATACGTTATACGTTGTACGTTATACGTTATACGTTATACGTTATACGTTACACGTTATACGTTATACGTTATACGTTATACGTTATACGTTATACGTTATACGTTATACGTTATACGTTATGCGTTATAGGATATACGTTATACGTTATACGTTGTACGTTATACTTTATACGTTATACGTTATACGTTAGACGTTGGACGTTATACGTTATACGTTATACGTTATACGCTATACGTTATACGTTATACGTTATACGTTATAAGTTATACGTTGTACGTTATACGTTATACGTTATACGTTATACGTTATACGTTATACGTTATACGTTATACGTTATACGTTATACGTTATGCATTATACGTTATACGTTATACGTTATACGTTATACGTTATACGTTATACGTTATACGTTATACGTTATACGTTATTCGTTATACGTTATACGTTATACGTTATACGTTATGCGTTATAGGATATACGTTATACGTTATACGTTATACGTTATACGTTATACGTTATACGTTATACGTTATACGTTATACGTTATACGTTATACATTATACGTTATACGTTATACGTTATACGTTATACGTTATACGTTATACGTTATACGTTATACGACATACGTTATACGTTATACGTTATACGTTATACGTTATACGTTATACGTTATACGTTATACGTTATACGTTATACGTTATACGTTGTACGTTATACGTTATACGTTATACGTTATACGTTATACGTTATACGTTATGCGTTATAGGATATACGTTATACGTTATACGTTATACGTTATACGTTGTACGTTATACGTTATACGTTATACGTTATACGTTATACGTTGTACGTTATACGTTATACGTTATACGTTGTACGTTATACTTTATACGTTATACGTTAAACATTGTACGTTATACGTTATACGTTATACGTTATACGTTATACGTTATACGTTATACGTTATACGTTATACGTTATACGTTATACGTTATACGTTATACGTTATACGTTATACGTTATACGTTATGCGTTATAGGATATACGTTATACGTTATACGTTGTACGTTATACGTTATACATTATACGTTATACGTTATACGTTGGACGTTATACGTTATACGTTATACGTTATACGTTATACGTTATACGTTATACGTTATACGTTATACATTATACGTTATACGTTATACGTTATACGTTGTACGTTATACGTTATACGTTATACGTTATACGACATACGTTATACGTTATACGTTATACGTTATACGTTATACGTTATACGTTATACGTTATACGTTATACATTATACGTTATACGTTATACGTTATACGTTGTACGTTATACGTTATACGTTATACGTTATACGACATACGTTATACGTTATACGTTATACGTTATACGTTATACGTTATACGTTATGCGTTATACGTTATGCGTTATACGTTATGCGTTATACGTTATGCGTTATACGTTATACGTTATACGTTATGCGTTATACGTTATGCGTTATAGGATATACGTTATACGTTATACGTTATACGTTATACGTTGTACGTTATACGTTATACGTTATACGTTATACGTTATACGTTATACGTTATACGTTATACGTTATACGTTATACGTTATACGTTATACGTTATACGTTATACATTATACGTTATACGTTATACGTTATACGTTGTACGTTATACGTTATACGTTATACGTTATACGTTATACGTTATACGTTATACGTTATACGTTATACGTTATACGTTATACATTATACGTTATACGTTATACGTTATACGTTATACGTTATACGTTATACGTTATACGTTATACGTTATACGACATACGTTATACGTTATACGTTATACGTTATACGTTATACGTTATACGTTATACGTTATACGTTATACGTTATACGTTATACGTTATACGTTATACGTTATACGTTATACGTTATACGCTATACGTTATACGTTATACGTTGTACGTTATACGTTATACGTTATACGTTATACGACATACGTTATACGTTATACGTTATACGTTATACGTTATACGTTATACGATATGCGTTATACGTTACGCGTTATACGTTACGCGTTATACGTTATGCGTTATACGTTATACGTTATACGTTATGCGTTATAGGATATACGTTATACGTTATACGTTATACGTTATACGTTATACGTTATACGTTATACGTTATACGTTATACGTTATACGTTATACATTATACGTTATACGTTATACGTTATACGTTATACGTTATACGTTATACGTTATACGACATACGTTATACGTTATACGTTATACGTTATACGTTATACGTTATACGTTATACGTTATACGTTATACGTCATACGTTATACGTTATACGTTATACGTTATGCGTTATAGGATATACGTTATACGTTATACGTTGTACGTTATACGTTATACATTATACGTTATACGTTATACGTTGGACGTTATACGTTATACGTTATACGTTATACGCTATACGATATACGTTATACGTTATACGTTATACGTTATACGTTATACGTTATACGTTATACGTTATACGTTATACGTTATACGTTATACGTTATACGTTATACGTTATACGTTATACGTTGTACGTTATACGTTATACGTTATACGTTATACGTTACACGTTATACGTTATACGTTATACGTTATACGTTATACGTTATACGTTATACGTTATACGTTATACGTTATGCGTTATAGGATATACGTTATACGTTATACGTTGTACGTTATACTTTATACGTTATACGTTATACGTTAGACGTTGGACGTTATACGTTATACGTTATACGTTATACGCTATACGTTATACGTTATACGTTATACGTTATAAGTTATACGTTGTACGTTATACGTTATACGTTATACGTTATACGTTATACGTTATACGTTATACGTTATACGTTATACGTTATACGTTATGCATTATACGTTATACGTTATACGTTATACGTTATACGTTATACGTTATACGTTATACGTTATACGTTATACGTTATTCGTTATACGTTATACGTTATACGTTATACGTTATGCGTTATAGGATATACGTTATACGTTATACGTTATACGTTATACGTTATACGTTATACGTTATACGTTATACGTTATACGTTATACGTTATACATTATACGTTATACGTTATACGTTATACGTTATACGTTATACGTTATACGTTATACGTTATACGACATACGTTATACGTTATACGTTATACGTTATACGTTATACGTTATACGTTATACGTTATACGTTATACGTTATACGTTATACGTTGTACGTTATACGTTATACGTTATACGTTATACGTTATACGTTATACGTTATGCGTTATAGGATATACGTTATACGTTATACGTTATACGTTATACGTTGTACGTTATACGTTATACGTTATACGTTATACGTTATACGTTGTACGTTATACGTTATACGTTATACGTTGTACGTTATACTTTATACGTTATACGTTAAACATTGTACGTTATACGTTATACGTTATACGTTATACGTTATACGTTATACGTTATACGTTATACGTTATACGTTATACGTTATACGTTATACGTTATACGTTATACGTTATACGTTATACGTTATGCGTTATAGGATATACGTTATACGTTATACGTTGTACGTTATACGTTATACATTATACGTTATACGTTATACGTTGGACGTTATACGTTATACGTTATACGTTATACGCTATACGATATACGTTATACGTTATACGTTATACGTTGTACGTTATACGTTATACGTTATACGTTATACGTTACACGTTATACGTTATACGTTATACGTTATACGTTATACGTTATACGTTATACGTTATACGTTATACGTTATGCGTTATAGGATATACGTTATACGTTATACGTTGTACGTTATACTTTATACGTTATACGTTATACGTTAGACGTTGGACGTTATACGTTATACGTTATACGTTATACGCTATACGTTATACGTTATACGTTATACGTTATACGTTATACGTTGTACGTTATACGTTATACGTTATACGTTATACGTTATACGTTATACGTTATACGTTATACGTTATACGTTATACGTTATACGTTATGCATTATACGTTATACGTTATACGTTATACGTTATACGTTATACGTTATACGTTATACGACATACGTTATACGTTATACGTTATACGTTATACGTTATACGTTATACGTTATACGTTATACGTTATTCGTTATACGTTATACGTTATACGTTATACGTTATGCGTTATAGGATATACGTTATACGTTATACGTTATACGTTATACGTTATACGTTATACGTTATACGTTATACGTTATACGTTATACGTTATACATTATACGTTATACGTTATACGTTATACGTTATACGTTATACGTTATACGTTATACGTTATACGACATACGTTATACGTTATACGTTATACGTTATACGTTATACGTTATACGTTATACGTTATACGTTATACGTTATACGTTATACGTTATACGTTATACGTTATACGTTATACGTTATACGTTATACGTTATACGTTATACGTTATACGTTATACGTTATGCGTTATAGGATATACGTTATACGTTATACGTTATACGTTATACGTTGTACGTTATACGTTATACGTTATACGTTATACGTTATACGTTATACGTTATACGTTATACGTTATACGTTATACGTTATACGTTATACGTTATACGTTATACGTTATACGTTATACGTTATACGTTATACGTTATACGTTATGCGTTATACGTTATGCGTTATACGTTATGCGATATACGTTATACGTTATACGTTATACGTTATACGTTATACGTTATACGTTATACGTTATACCTTATACGTTATACGTTATACGTTATACGTTATACGTTATACGTTATACGTTATACGTTATGCGTTATACGTTATACGTTATACGTTATACGTTATACGTTATACGTTATACGTTATGCGTTATACGTTATGCGTTATACGTTATGCGATATACGTTATACGTTATACGTTATACGTTATACGTTATACGTTATACGTTATACGTTATACGTTATACGTTATACGTTATACGTTGTACGTTATACGTTATACGCTATACGTTATACGTTATACGTTATACGTTATACGTTATACGTTATACGTTATACGTTATACGTTATACGTTATACGTTATACGTTATACGTTATACGTTATACGTTATACGTTATACGTTATACGTTATACGTTATGCGTTATACGTTATGCGTTATACGTTATGCGATATACGTTATACGTTATACGTTATACGTTATACGTTATACGTTATACGTTATACGTTATACCTTATACGTTATACGTTATACGTTATACGTTATACGTTATACGTTATACGTTATACGTTATGCGTTATACGTTATACGTTATACGTTATGCGTTATACGTTATACGTTATACGTTATACGTTATACGTTATACGTTATACGTAATATGTAATACGTCATACGTTTTACGTTAATCGTTATACGTTATACGTTATACGCTATACGTTATACGTTATACGTTATACGTTATACGTTATACGTTATACGTTATACGTTATACGTTATACGTTATACGTTATACGTTATACGTTATACGTTATACGTTATGCGTTATAGGATATAAGTTATACGTTATACGTTATACGTTATACGTTGTACGTTATACGTTATACGTTATACGTTATATGTTATACGTTATACGTTATGCGTTATAGGATATACGTTATACGTTATACGTTATACGTTATACGTTGTACGTTATACGTTATACGTTATACGTTATACGTTATACGTTATACGTTATACGTTATACGTTATACGTTATACGTTATACGTTATACGTTATACGTTATACGTTGTACGTTATGCGTTATAGGATATACGTTATACGTTATACGTTATACGTTATACGTTGTACGTTATACGTTATACGTTATACGTTATACGTTATACGTTATACGTTATACGTTATACGTTATACGTTATACGTTATACGTTATACGTTATACGTTATACGTCATACGTTATATGATATACGTTATACGTTATACGTTCTACGTTATACGTTATACGTTATACGTTATACGTTATACGTTATACGTTATAGGTTATGCGTTATAGGATATACGTTATACGTTATACGTTATACGTTATACGTTGTACGTTATACGTTATACGTTATACGTTATACGTTATACGTTATACGTTATACGTTATACGTTATACGTTATACGTTATACGTTATACGTTATACGTTATACGTTACACGTTATACGTTATACGTTATACGTTATACGTTATACGTTATACGTCATACGTTATACGATATACGTTATACGTTATTCGTTCTACGTTATACGTTATACGTTATACGTTATACGTTATACGTTATACGTTATACGTTATACGTTATGCGTTATAGGATATACGTTATACGTTATACGTTATACGTTATACGTTGTACGTTATACGTTATACGTTATACGTTATACGTTATACGTTATACGTTATACGTTATACGTTATACGTTATACGTTATACGTTATACGTTATACGTTATACGTTATACGTTATACGTTATGCGTTATAGGATATACGTTATACGTTATACGTTATACGTTATACGTTGTACGTTATACGTTATACGTTATACGTTATACGTTATACGTTATACGTTATACGTTATACGTTATACGTTATACGTTATACGTTATACGTTATACGTTGTACGTTACACGTTATACGTTATACGTTATACGTTATACGTTATACGTTATGCGTTATAGGATATAAGTTATACGTTATACGTTATACGTTATACGTTGTACGTTATACGTTATACGTTATACGTTATACGTTATACGTTATACGTTATACGTTATACGTTATACGTTATACGTCATACGTTATACGATATACGTTATACGTTATACGTTCTACGTTATACGTTATACGTTAAACATTGTACGTTATACGTTATACGTTATACGTTATACGTTATACGTTATACGTTATATGTTATACGTTATACGTTATACGTTATACGTTATACGTTATACGTTATACGTTATACGTTATGCGTTATAGGATATACGTTATACGTTATACGTTATACGTTATACGTTGTACGTTATACGTTATACGTTATACGTTATACGTTATACGTTATACGTTATACGTTATACGTTATACGTTATACGTTATACGTTATACGTTATACGTTATACGTTATACGTTATACGTTATACGTTATACGTTATACGTTATACGTTATACGTTATACATTATACGTTATACGCTATACGTTATACGTTATACGTTATACGTTAAACGTTGTACGTTATACGTTATACGTCATACGTTATGCGTTATAGGATATACGTTATACGTTATACGTTGTACTTTATACGTTATACGTTGTACGTTATACGTTATACGTTATACGTTATACGTTATACGTTATACGTTATACGTTATACGTTATACGTTATACGTTATACGTAATATGTAATACGTCATACGTTTTACGTTAATCGTTATACGTTATACGTTATACGCTATACGTTATACGTTATACGTTATACGTTATACGTTATACGTTATACGTTATACGTTATACGACATACGTTATACGTTATACGTTAAACGTTGTACGTTATACGTTATACGTCATCCGTTATACGTTATACGTTATACGTTATACGTTCTACGTTATACGTTATACGTTAAACGTTGTACGTTATACGTTATACGTTATACGTTATACGTTAAACGTTGTACGTTATACGTTATACGTAATACGTTATACGTTATACTATATACGACATACGTTATACGTTATACGTTATACGTTATACGTTATACGTTATACGTTATACGTTATACGTTATATGTTATACGTTATACGTTATACGTTATGCGTTATAGGATATACGTTATACGTTATACGTTGTACGTTATACGTTATACGTTGTACGTTATACGTTCTACGTTATACGTTATACGTTAAACGATGTACGTTATACGTTATACGTGATCCGTTATACGTTATACGTTACACGTTATACGTTCTACGTTATACGTTATACGTTAAACGTTGTACGTCATACGTTATACGTTATACGTTATACGTTATACGTTATGCGTTATAGGATATACGTTATACGTTATACGTTGTACGTTATACGTTATACGTTGTACGTTATACGTTATACGTTATATGTTATACGTTATACGTTATACGTTATACGTTATACGTTATACGTTATACGTTATACGTTATACGTTATACGTTACACGTTATACGTTATACGTTATACGTTATACTGTATACGTTATACGTTATACGTTATACGTTATACGTTATACGTTATACGTTATACGTTATACGTTATACGTTATACGTTATACGTTATACGTTATACGTTATACGTTATACTGTATACGTTATACGTTATACGTTATACGTTATACGTTATACGTTATACGTTATACGTTATATGTTATACGTTATACGTTATACGTTATGCGTTATAGGATATACGTTATACGTTATACGTTATACGTTATACGTTATACGTTATACGTTATACGACATACGTTATACGTTATACGTTATACGTTATACGTTATACGTTATACGTTATACGTTATACGTTGTACGTTATACGTTATACGTTATACGTTATACGTCACACGTAATATGTAATACGTCATACGTTTTACGTTAATCGTTATACGTTATACGTTACACGCTATACGTTATACGTTAAACGTTATACGATATACGTTATGCGTTATAGGATATACGTTATACGTTATACGCTATACGTTATACGTTATACGTTATACGCTATACGTTATACGTTATACGTTATACGTTACACGTTATACGTTACACGTTATACGTTATACGTTATAATGTATACGTTATGCGTTATACGCTATACGTTATGCGTTATAGGATATACGTTATGCGTTATAGGATATACGTTATACTTTATACGTTGTACGTTATACGTTATACGTTATGCGTTATACGTCATGCGTTATACGTCTTACGTTATACGTTATACGTTATACGTTATACGTTATACGTTATACGTTATACGTTGTACGTTATACGTTATACGTTGTACGTTATACGTTCTACGTTATACGTTATACGTTAAACGTTGTACGTTATACGTTATACGTCATACGTTATAGGTTATACGTTATAGGTTATACGTTCTACGTTATACGTTATACGTTATACGTTATACGTTATACGTTATACGTTATACGTTATACGTTATTCGTAATACGTAATACGTCATACGTTTTACGTTAATCGTTATACGTTATACGTTATACGCTATACGTTATACGTTATACGTTATACGTTATACGTTATACGTTATACGTTATACGTTATACGTTATACGTTATACGTTATACGTTATACGTTATACGTTATACGTTATACGTTATACGTTATACGTTATACGTTATACGTTATAAGTTATACGTTATACGTTATACGTTATACGTTATACGTTATACGTTAGACGCTATACGTTATACGTTATACGTTATACGTTATACGTTATACGTTATACGTTATACGTTATACGTTATACGTTATACGTTATACGTTATACGTTATACGTTATACGTTATACGTTATACGTTATACGTTATACGTTATACGTTATACGTTATACGTTATACGTTATACGTTATACGTTATACGTTATACGTTATACGTTATACGTTATACGTTATGCGTTATAGGATATACGTTATACGTTATACGTTGTACGTTATACGTTATACGCTATGCGTTATACGTAATGCGATACACGTTATACGTTATACGTTATACGATATACGCTATACATTATACGTTATACGTTATACGTTATACGTTATACGTTATACGTTATACGTTATACGTTATACGTTATACGTTATACGTTATACGTTATGCGACATACGTTATACGTTATACGTTATACGTTATACGTTATACGTTATACGTTATACGTTATACGTTATACGTTATACGTTATACGTTATACGTTATACGTTATACGTTATACGTTATACGTTATACGTTATACGTTATACGTTATACGTTATACGTTATGCGTTATAGGATATACGTTATACGTTATACGTTGTACGTTATACGTTATACGTTATACGTTAAACGTTGTACGTTATACGTTATACGTCATACGTTATACGTTATACGTTATACGTTATACGTTCTACGTTATACGTTATACGTTAAACGTTGTACGTTATACGTTATACGTTATACGTTATGCGTTATACGTTATACGTTATACGTTATACGTTATACGTTATACGTTATACGTTATACGTTATACGTTATACGTTATACGTTATACGTTATACGTTATACGTTATGCGTTATAGTATATACGTTATACGTTATACGTTGTACGTTATACGTTATACGTTGTACGTTATACGTTCTACGTTATACGTTATATGTTAAACGTTGTACGTTATACGTTATACATCATACGTTATACGTTATACGTTATACGTTCTACGTTCTACGTTATACGTTCTACGTTATACGTTATACGTTATACGTTATACGTTATACGTTATACGTTATACGTTATACGTTATACGATATACGTTATACGTTATACGTTGTACGTTATACGTTATACGTTATACGTTATACGTTATACGTTATACGTTATACGTTATACGTTATACGACATACGTTATACGTTATACGTTATACGTTATACGTTATACGTTATACGTTATACGTTATACGTTATACGTTATACGTTATACGTTATACGTCACACGTAATATGTAATACGTCATACGTTTTACGTTAATCGTTATACGTTATACGTTATGCGTTATAGGATATACGTTATACGTTATACGTTGTACGTTATACTTTATACGTTATACGTTATACGTTAGACGTTGGACGTTATACGTTATACGTTATACGTTATACGTTATACGTTATGCGTTATAGGATATACGTTATACGTTATACGTTGTACGTTATACGTTATACATTATACGTTATACGTTATACGTTGGACGTTATACGTTATACGTTATACGTTATACGCTATACGATATACGTTATACGTTATACGTTATACGTTGTACGTTATACGTTATACGTTATACGTTATACGTTACACGTTATACGTTATACGTTATACGTTATACGTTATACGTTATACGTTATACGTTATACGTTATACGTTATACGTTATGCGTTATAGGATATACGTTATACGTTATACGTTGTACGTTATACTTTATACGTTATACGTTATACGTTAGACGTTGGACGTTATACGTTATACGTTATACGTTATACGCTATACGTTATACGTTATACGTTATACGTTATACGTTATACGTTGTACGTTATACGTTATACGTTATACGTTATACGTTATACGTTATACGCTATACGTTATGCATTATACGTTATACGTTATACGTTATATGTTATACGTTATACGTTATACGTTATACGACATACGTTATACGTTATACGTTATACGTTATACGTTATACGTTATACGTTATACGTTATACGTTATTCGTTATACGTTATACGTTATACGTTATACGTTATGCGTTATAGGATATACGTTATACGTTATACGTTATACGTTATACGTTATACGTTATACGTTATACGTTATACGTTATACGTTATACGTTATACGTTATACGTTATACATTATACGTTATACGTTATACGTTATACGTTATACGTTATACGTTATACGTTATACGTTATACGACATACGTTATACGTTATACGTTATACGTTATACGTTATACGTTATACGTTATACGTTATACGTTATACGTTATACGTTATACGTTATACGTTATACGTTATACGTTATACGTTATACGTTATACGTTATACGTTATACGTTATGCGTTATAGGATATACGTTATACGTTATACGTTATACGTTATACGTTGTACGTTATACGTTATACGTTATACGTTATACGTTATACGTTATACGTTATACGTTATACGTTATACGTTATACGTTATACGTTATACGTTATACGTTATACGTTATACGTTATACGTTATGCGTTATACGTTATGCGTTATACGTTATGCGATATACGTTATACGTTATACGTTATACGTTATACGTTATACGTTATACGTTATACGTTATACCTTATACGTTATACGTTATACGTTATACGTTATGCGTTATACGTTATACGTTATACGTTATACGTTATACGTTATACGTTATACGTTATACGTTATGCGTTATACGTTATGCGTTATACGTTATGCGATATACGTTATACGTTATACGTTATACGTTATACGTTATACGTTATACGTTATACGTTATACGTTATACGTTATACGTTATACGTTGTACGTTATACGTTATACGCTATACGTTATACGTTATACGTTATACGTTATACGTTATACGTTATACGTTATACGTTATACGTTATACGTTATACGTTATACGTTATACGTTATACGTTATACGTTATACGTTATACGTTATACGTTATGCGTTATACGTTATGCGTTATACGTTATGCGATATACGTTATACGTTATACGTTATACGTTATACGTTATACGTTATACGTTATACGTTATACCTTATACGTTATACGTTATACGTTATACGTTATACGTTATACGTTATACGTTATACGTTATGCGTTATACGTTATACGTTATACGTTATGCGTTATACGTTATACGTTATACGTTATACGTTATACGTTATACGTTATACGTAATATGTAATACGTCATACGTTTTACGTTAATCGTTATACGTTATACGTTATACGCTATACGTTATACGTTATACGTTATACGTTATACGTTATACGTTATACGTTATACGTTATACGTTATACGTTATACGTTATACGTTATACGTTATACGTTATACGTTATACGTTATGCGTTATAGGATATAAGTTATACGTTATACGTTATACGTTATACGTTGTACGTTATACGTTATACGTTATACGTTATATGTTATACGTTATACGTTATGCGTTATAGGATATACGTTATACGTTATACGTTATACGTTATACGTTGTACGTTATACGTTATACGTTATACGTTATACGTTATACGTTATACGTTATACGTTATACGTTATACGTTATACGTTATACGTTATACGTTATACGTTATACGTTGTACGTTATGCGTTATAGGATATACGTTATACGTTATACGTTATACGTTATACGTTGTACGTTATACGTTATACGTTATACGTTATACGTTATACGTTATACGTTATACGTTATACGTTATACGTTATACGTTATACGTTATACGTTATACGTTATACGTCATACGTTATATGATATACGTTATACGTTATACGTTCTACGTTATACGTTATACGTTATACGTTATACGTTATACGTTATACGTTATAGGTTATGCGTTATTGGATATACGTTATACGTTATACGTTATACGTTATACGTTGTACGTTATACGTTATACGTTATACGTTATACGTTATACGTTATACGTTATACGTTATACGTTATACGTTATACGTTATACGTTATACGTTATACGTTATACGTTATACGTTACACGTTATACGTTATACGTTATACGTTATACGTTATACGTCATACGTTATACGATATACGTTATACGTTATACGTTCTACGTTATACGTTATACGTTATACGTTATACGTTATACGTTATACGTTATACGTTATGCGTTATAGGATATACGTTATACGTTATACGTTATACGTTATACGTTGTACGTTATACGTTATACGTTATACGTTATACGTTATACGTTATACGTTATACGTTATACGTTATACGTTATACGTTATACGTTATACGTTATACGTTATACGTTATACGTTATGCGTTATAGGATATACGTTATACGTTATACGTTATACGTTATACGTTGTACGTTATACGTTATACGTTATACGTTATACGTTATACGTTATACGTTATACGTTATACGTTATACGTTATACGTTATACGTTATACGTTATACGTTGTACGTTACACGTTATACGTTATACGTTATACGTTATACGTTATACGTTATGCGTTATAGGATATAAGTTATACGTTATACGTTATACGTTATACGTAGTACGTTATACGTTATACGTTATACGTTATACGTTATACGTTATACGTTATACGTTATACGTTATACGTTATACGTTATACGTCATACGTTATACGATATACGTTATACGTTATACGTTCTACGTTATACGTTATACGTTAAACATTGTACGTTATACGTTATACGTTATACGTTATACGTTATACGTTATACGTTATATGTTATACGTTATACGTTATACGTTATACGTTATACGTTATACGTTATACGTTATACGTTATGCGTTATAGGATATACGTTATACGTTATACGTTATACGTTATACGTTGTACGTTATACGTTATACGTTATACGTTATACGTTATACGTTATACGTTATACGTTATACGTTATACGTTATACGTTATACGTTATACGTTATACGTTATACGTTATACGTTATATGTTATACGTTATACGTTATACGTTATACGTTATACGTTATACATTATACGTTATACGCTATACGTTATACGTTATACGTTATACGTTAAACGTTGTACGTTATACGTTATACGTCATACGTTATGCGTTATAGGATATACGTTATACGTTATACGTTGTACTTTATACGTTATACGTTGTACGTTATACGTTATACGTTATACGTTATACGTTATACGTTATACGTTATACGTTATACGTTATACGTTATACGTTATACGTTATACGTTATACGTTATACGTTATACGTTATACGTTATACGTTATACGTTATACGTTATACGTTATACGTCATACGTTATACGATATACGTTATACGTTATACGTTATACGTTATACGTTATACGTTATACGTTATACGTTATACGTTACACGTTATACGTCATAAGTTATACGTTATACGTTATGCGTTATAGGATATAAGTTATACGTTATACGTTATACGTTATACGTTGTACGTTATACGTTATACGTTATACGTTATACGTTATACGTTATACGTTATACGTTATACGTTATACGTTATGCGTCATACGTTATACGATATACGTTATACGTTATACGTTCTACGTTATACGTTATACGTTAAACATTGTACGTTATACGTTATACGTTATACGTTATACGTTATACGTTATACGTTATATGTTATACGTTATACGTTATACGTTATACGATATACGTTATACGTTATACGTTATACGTTATACGTTATACGTTATACGTTATACGTTATACGTTATACGTTATACGTTATACGTTATACGTTATACGTAATATGTAATACGTCATACGTTTTACGTTAATCGTTATACGTTATACGTTATACGCTATACGTTATACGTTATACGTTATACGTTATACGTTATACGTTATACGTTATACGTTATACGACATACGTTATACGTTATACGTTAAACGTTGTACGTTATACGTTATACGTCATCCGTTATACGTTATACGTTATACGTTATACGTTCTACGTTATACGTTATACGTTAAACGTTGTACGTTATACGTTATACGTTATACGTTATACGTTATACGTTATACGTTATACGTTATACGTTATGCGTTATACGTTATACGTTATACGTTATACGTTATACGTTATACGTTATACGTTATACGTTATACGTCATACGTTATACGTTATACGTTATACGTTATACGTTATACGTTATACGTTCTACGTTATACGTTATACGTTAAACGTTGTACGTTATACGTTATACGTAATACGTTATACGTTATACTATATACGACATACGTTATACGTTATACGTTATACGTTATACGTTATACGTTATACGTTATACGTTATACGTTATACGTTATACGTTATACTGTATACGTTATACGTTATACGTTATACGTTATACGTTATACTGTATACGACATACGTTATACGTTATACGTTATACGTTATGCGTTATAGGATATACGTTATACGTTATACGTTCTACGTTATACGTTATACGTTAAACGTTGTACGTTATACGTTATACGTTATACGTTATACGTTATACGTTATACGTTATGCGTTATACGTTATACGTTATACGTTATACGTTATACGTTATACGTTATACGTTATACGTTATACGTTATACGTTATGCGTTATAGGATATACGTTATACGTTATACGTTGTACGTTATACGTTATACGTTGTACGTTATACGTTATACGTTATATGTTATACGTTATACGTTATACGTTATACGTTATACGTTATACGTTATACGTTATACGTTATACGTTATACGTTACACGTTATACGTTATACGTTATACGTTATACTGTATACGTTATACGTTATACGTTATACGTTATACGTTATACGTTATACGTTATACGTTATACGTTATACGTTATACGTTATGCGTTATACGTTATACGTTATACGTTATACGTTATACGTTATACTGTATACGTTATACGTTATACGTTATACGTTATACGTTATACTGTATACGTTATACGTTATACGTTATACGTTATACGTTATACGTTATACGTTATACGTTATACGTTATACGTTATATGTTATACGTTATACGTTATACGTTATACGTTATACGTTATACGTTACACGTTATACGTTATACGTTATACGTTACACGTTATACGTTATACGTTATACTGTATACGTTATACGTTATACGTTATACGTTATACGTTATACTGTATACGTTATACGTTATACGTTATACGTTATACGTTATACGTTATACGTTATACGTTATACGTTATACGTTATACGTTATACGTTATACGTTATACGTTATACGTTAGACGCTATACGTTATACGTTATACGTTATACATTATACGTTATACGTTATACGTTATACGTTATACGTTATACGTTATACGTTATACGTTATACGTTATACGTTATACGTTATACGACATACGTTATACGTTATACGTTATACGTTATACGTTATACGTTATACGATATACGTTATACGTTATACGTTATACGTTATACTATATACGACATACGTTATACGTTATACGTTATACGTTATACGTTATACGTTATACGTTATACGTTATACGTTATACGTTATATGTTATACGTTATACGTTATACGTTATGCGTTATAGGATATACGTTATACGTTATACGTTATACGTTATACGTTATACGTTATACGTTATACGACATACGTTATACGTTATACGTTATACGTTATACGTTATACGTTATACGTTATACGTTATACGTTATACGTTATACGTTATACGTTATACGTTATACGTTATACGTTATACGTCACACGTAATATGTAATACGTCATACGTTTTACGTTAATCGTTATACGTTATACGTTACACGCCATACGTTATACGTTAAACGTTATACGATATACGTTATGCGTTATAGGATATACGTTATACGTTATACGCTATACGTTATACGTTATACGTTATACGCTATACGTTATACGTTATACGTTATACGTTACACGTTATACGTTACACGTTATACGTTATACGTTATAATGTATACGTTATGCGTTATACGCTATACGTTATGCGTTATAGGATATACGTTATGCGTTATAGGATATACGTTATACTTTATACGTTGTACGTTATACGTTATACGTTATGCGTTATACGTCATGCGTTATACGTCTTACGTTATACGTTATACGTTATACGTTATACGTTATACGTTATACGTTATACGTTATACGTTGTACGTTATACGTTATACGTTGTACGTTATACGTTCTACGTTATACGTTATACGTTAAACGTTGTACGTTATACGTTATACGTCATACGTTATAGGTTATACGTTATAGGTTATACGTTCTACGTTATACGTTATACGTTATACGTTATACGTTATACGTTATACGTTATACGTTATTCGTAATACGTAATACGTCATACGTTTTACGTTAATCGTTATACGTTATACGTTATACGTTATACGTTATACGTTATACGTTATGCGTTATAGGATATACGTTATACGTTATACGTTGTACGTTATACGTTATACGTTATACGTTCTACGTTATACGTTATACGTTAAACGTTGTACGTTATACGTTATACGTTATACGTTATGCGTTATACGTTATACGTTATACGTTATACGTTATACGTTATACGTTATACGTTATACGTTATACGTTATACGTTATACGTTATACGTTATACGTTATGCGTTATAGTATATACGTTATACGTTATACGTTGTACGTTATACGTTATACGTTGTACGTTATACGTTATATGTTAAACGTTGTACGTTATACGTTATACATCATACGTTATACGTTATACGTTATACGTTATACGTTCTACGTTATACGTTCTACGTTATACGTTATACGTTATACGTTATACGTTATACGTTATACGTTATACGTTATACGTTACACGATATACGTTATACGTTATACGTTGTACGTTATACGTTATACGCTATGCGTTATACGTAATGCGATACACGTTATACGTTATACGTTATACGATATACCCTATACATTATACGTTATACGTTATACGTTATACGTTATACGTTATACGTTATACGTTATACGTTATACGTTATACGTTATACGTTATGCGACATACGTTATACGTTATACGTTATACGTTATACGTTATACGTTATACGTTATACGTTATACGTTATACGTTATACGTTATACGTTATACGTTATACGTTATACGTTATACGTTATACGTTATACGTTATACGTTATACGTTATACGTTATACGTTATGCGTTATAGGATATACGTTATACGTTATACGTTGTACGTAATACGTTATACGTTATACGTTAAACGTTGTACGTTATACGTTATACGTCATACGTTATACGTTATACGTTATACGTTATACGTTCTACGTTATACGTTATACGTTAAACGTTGTACGTTATACGTTATACGTTATACGTTATGCGTTATACGTTATACGTTATACGTTATACGTTATACGTTATACGTTATACGTTATACGTTATACGTTATACGTTATACGTTATACGTTATACGTTATGCGTTATAGTATATACGTTATACGTTATACGTTGTACGTTATACGTTATACGTTGTACGTTATACGTTCTACGTTATACGTTATACGTTAAACGTTGTACGTTATACGTTATACATCATACGTTATACGTTATACGTTATACGTTATACGTTCTACGTTATACGTTCTACGTTATACGTTATACGTTATACGTTATACGTTATACGTTATACGTTATACGTTATACGATATACGTTATACGTTATACGTTGTACGTTATACGTTATACGTTATACGTTATACGTTATACGTTATACGTTATACGTTATACGTTATACGTTATACGTTATACGTTATACGTTATACGTTATACGTTATACGTTATACGTTATACGTTATACGTTATACGTTATACGTTATACGTTATACTTTATGCGTTATAGTATATACGTTATACGTTATACGTTATACGTTATACGTTATGCGACATACGTTATACGTTATACGTTATACGTTATACGTTATACGTTATACGTTATACGTTATACGTTATACGTTATACGTTATACGTTATACGTTATACGTTATACGTTATACGTTATACGTTATACGTTATACGTTATACGTTATACGTTATACGTTATGCGTTATAGGATATACGTTATACGTTATACGTTGTACGTTATACGTTATACGTTATACGTTAAACGTTGTACGTTATACGTTATACGTCATACGTTATACGTTATACGTTATACGTTATACGTTCTACGTTATACGTTATACGTTAAACGTTGTACGTTATACGTTATACGTTATACGTTATGCGTTATACGTTATACGTTATACGTTATACGTTATACGTTATACGTTATACGTTATACGTTATACGTTATACGTTATACGTTATACGTTATACGTTATACGTTATACGTTATACGTTATACGTTATACGTTATGCGTTATACGTTATACGTTATACGTTATACGTTATACGTTATACGTTGTACGTTATACGTTATACGCTATGGGTTATACGTAATGCGATACACGTTATACGTTATACGTTATACGATATACGCTATACATTATACGTTATACGTTATACGTTATACGTTATACGTTATACGTTATACGTTATACGTTATACGTTATACGTTATGCGTTATAGGATATACGTTATACGTTATACGTTGTACGTTATACGTTATACGTTATACGTTAAACGTTGTACGTTATACGTTATACGTCATACGTTATACGTTATACGTTATACGTTATACGTTCTACGTTATACGTTATACGTTAAACGTTGTACGTTATACGTTATACGTTATACGTTATGCGTTATACGTTATACGTTATACGTTATACGTTATACGTTATACGTTATACGTTATACGTTATACGTTATACGTTATACGTTATACGTTATGCGTTATAGTATATACGTTATACGTTATACGTTGTACGTTATACGTTATACGTTGTACGTTATACGTTCTACGTTATACGTTATATGTTAAACGTTGTACGTTATACGTTATACATCATACGTTATACGTTATACGTTATACGTTATACGTTCTACGTTCTACGTTCTACGTTATACGTTATACGTTATACGTTATACGTTATACGTTATACGGTATACGTTATACGATATACGTTATACGTTATACGTTGTACGTTATACGTTATACGTTATACGTTATACGTTATACGTTATACGTTATACGTTATACGTTATACGACATACGTTATACGTTATACGTTATACGTTATACGTTATACGTTATACGTTATACGTTATACGTTATACGTTATACGTTATACGTTATACGTCACACGTAATATGTAATACGTCATACGTTTTACGTTAATCGTTATACGTTATACGTTACACGCTATACGTTATACCTTAAACGTTATACGATATACGTTATGCGTTATAGGATATACGTTATACGTTATACGCTATACGTTATACGTTATACGTTATACGCTATACGTTATACGTTATACGTTATACGTTACACGTTATACGTTACACGTTATACGTTATACGTTATAATGTATACGTTATGCGTTATACGCTATACGTTATGCGTTATAGGATATACGTTATGCGTTATAGGATATACGTTATACTTTATACGTTGTACGTTATACGTTATACGTTATGCGTTATACGTCATGCGTTATACGTCTTACGTTATACGTTATACGTTATACGTTATACGTTATACGTTATACGTTATACGTTGTACGTTATACGTTATACGTTGTACGTTATACGTTCTACGTTATACGTTATACGTTAAACGTTGTACGTTATACGTTATACGTCATACGTTATAGGTTATACGTTATAGGTTATACGTTCTACGTTATACGTTATACGTTATACGTTATACGTTATACGTTATACGTTATACGTTATTCGTAATACGTAATACGTCATACGTTTTACGTTAATCGTTATACGTTATACGTTATACGCTATACGTTATACGTTATACGTTATACGTTATACGTTATACGTTATACGTTATACGTTATACGTTATACGTTATACGTTATACGTTATACGTTATACGTTATACGTTATACGTTATACGTTATACGTTATACGTTATACGTTATACGTTATACGTTATAAGTTATACGTTATACGTTATACGTTATACGTTATACGTTATACGTTAGACGCTATACGTTATACGTTATACGTTATACGTTATACGTTATACGTTATACGTTATACGTTATACGTTATACGTTATACGTTATACGTTATACGTTATACGTTATACGTTATACGTTATACGTTATACGTTATACGTTATACGTTATACGTTATACGTTATACGTTATACGTTATACGTTATACGTTATACGTTATACGTTATACGTTATACGTTATACGTTATACGTTATACGTTATACGTTATACGTTATACGTTATACGTTATGCGTTATAGGATATACGTTATACGTTATACGTTGTACGTTATACGTTATACGCTATGCGTTATACGTAATGCGATACACGTTATACGTTATACGTTATACGATATACGCTATACATTATACGTTATACGTTATACGTTATACGTTATACGTTATACGTTATACGTTATACGTTATACGTTATACGTTATACGTTATGCGACATACGTTATACGTTATACGTTATACGTTATACGTTATACGTTATACGTTATACGTTATACGTTATACGTTATACGTTATACGTTATACGTTATACGTTATACGTTATACGTTATACGTTATACGTTATACGTTATACGTTATACGTTATACGTTATACGTTATACGTTATGCGTTATAGGATATACGTTATACGTTATACGTTGTACGTTATACGTTATACGTTATACGTTAAACGTTGTACGTTATACGTTATACGTCATACGTTATACGTTATACGTTATACGTTATACGTTCTACGTTATACGTTATACGTTAAACGTTGTACGTTATACGTTATACGTTATACGTTATGCGTTATACGTTATACGTTATACGTTATACGTTATACGTTATACGTTATACGTTATACGTTATACGTTATACGTTATACGTTATACGTTATACGTTATGCGTTATAGTATATACGTTATACGTTATACGTTGTACGTTATACGTTATACGTTGTACGTTATACGTTCTACGTTATACGTTATACGTTAAACGTTGTACGTTATACGTTATACATCATACGTTATACGTTATACGTTATACGTTATACGTTCTACGTTATACGTTCTACGTTATACGTTATACGTTATACGTTATACGTTATACGTTATACGTTATACGTTATACGATATACGTTATACGTTATACGTTGTACGTTATACGTTATACGTTATACGTTATACGTTATACGTTATACGTTATACGTTATACGATATACGTTATACGTTATACGTTATACGTTATACGTTATACGTTATACGTTATACGTTATACGTTATACGTTATACGTTATACGTTATACGTTATACGTTATACGTTATACTTTATGCGTTATAGTATATACGTTATACGTTATACGTTATACGTTATACGTTATGCGACATACGTTATACGTTATACGTTATACGTTATACGTTATACGTTATACGTTATACGTTATACGTTATACGTTATACGTTATACGTTATACGTTATACGTTATACGTTATACGTTATACGTTATACGTTATACGTTATACGTTATACGTTATACGTTATGCGTTATAGGATATACGTTATACGTTATACGTTGTACGTTATACGTTATACGTTATACGTTAAACGTTGTACGTTATACGTTATACGTCATACGTTATACGTTATACGTTATACGTTATACGTTCTACGTTATACGTTATACGTTAAACGTTGTACGTTATACGTTATACGTTATACGTTATGCGTTATACGTTATACGTTATACGTTATACGTTATACGTTATACGTTATACGTTATACGTTATACGTTATACGTTATACGTTATACGTTATACGTTATACGTTATACGTTATACGTTATACGTTATGCGTTATAGGATATACGTTATACGTTATACGTTGTACGTTATACGTTATACGCTATGCGTTATACGTAATGCGATACACGTTATACGTTATACGTTATACGATATACGCTATACATTATACGTTATACGTTATACGTTATACGTTATACGTTATACGTTATACGTTATACGTTATACGTTATACGTTATGCGACATACGTTATACGTTATACGTTATACGTTATACGTTATAGGTTATACGTTATACGTTATACGTTATACGTTATACGTTATACGTTATACGTTATACGTTATACGTTATACGTTATACGTTATACGTTATACGTTATACGTTATACGTTATGCGTTATAGGATATACGTTATACGTTATACGTTGTACGTTATACGTTATACGTTATACGTTAAACGTTGTACGTTATACGTTATACGTCATACGTTATACGTTATACGTTATACGTTATACGTTCTACGTTATACGTTATACGTTAAACGTTGTACGTTATACGTTATACGTTATACGTTATGCGTTATACGTTATACGTTATACGTTATACGTTATACGTTATACGTTATACGTTATACGTTATACGTTATACGTTATACGTTATACGTTATGCGTTATAGTATATACGTTATACGTTATACGTTGTACGTTATACGTTATACGTTGTACGTTATACGTTCTACGTTATACGTTATACGTTAAACGTTGTACGTTATACGTTATACGTTATACGTTATACGTTATACGTTATACGTTATACGTTATACGTTATACGTTATACGTTATACGTTATACGTTATACGTTATGCGTTATAGGATATACGTTATACGTTATACGTTGTACGTTATACGTTATACGTTATACGTTAAACGTTGTACGTTATACGTTATACGTCATACGTTATACGTTATACGTTATACGTTATACGTTCTACGTTATACGTTATACGTTAAACGTTGTACGTTATACGTTATACGTTATACGTTATGCGTTATACGTTATACGTTATACGTTATACGTTATACGTTATACGTTATACGTTATACGTTATACGTTATACGTTATACGTTATACGTTATGCGTTATAGTATATACGTTATACGTTATACGTTGTACGTTATACGTTATACGTTGTACGTTATACGTTCTACGTTATACGTTATACGTTAAACGTTGTACGTTATACGTTATACATCATACGTTATACGTTATACGTTATACGTTATACGTTCTACGTTATACGTTCTACGTTATACGTTATACGTTATACGTTATACGTTATACGTTATACGTTATACGTTATACGATATACGTTATACGTTATACGTTGTACGTTATACGTTATACGTTATACGTTATACGTTATACGTTATACGTTATACGTTATACGTTATACGTTATACGTTATACGTTATACGTTATACGTTATACGTTATACGTTATACGTTATACGTTATACGTTATACGTTATACGTTATACGTTATACGTTATACGTTATACGTTATACTTTATGCGTTATAGTATATACGTTATACGTTATACGTTATACGTTATACGTTATGCGACATACGTTATACGTTATACGTTATACGTTATACGTTATACGTTATACGTTATACGTTATACGTTATACGTTATACGTTATACGTTATACGTTATACGTTATACGTTATACGTTATACGTTATACGTTATACGTTATACGTTATACGTTATACGTTATACGTTATACGTTATGCGTTATAGGATATACGTTATACGTTATACGTTGTACGTTATACGTTATACGTTATACGTTAAACGTTGTACGTTATACGTTATACGTCATACGTTATACGTTATACGTTATACGTTATACGTTCTACGTTATACGTTATACGTTAAACGTTGTACGTTATACGTTATACGTTATACGTTATGCGTTATACGTTATACGTTATACGTTATACGTTATACGTTATACGTTATACGTTATACGTTATACGTTATACGTTATACGTTATACGTTATACGTTATACGTTATACGTTATACGTTATACGTTATACGTTATGCGTTATACGTTATACGTTATACGTTATACGTTATACGTTATACGTTGTACGTTATACGTTATACGCTATGCGTTATACGTAATGCGATACACGTTATACGTTATACGTTATACGATATACGCTATACATTATACGTTATACGTTATACGTTATACGTTATACGTTATACGTTATACGTTATACGTTATACGTTATGCGTTATAGGATATACGTTATACGTTATACGTTGTACGTTATACGTTATACGTTATACGTTAAACGTTGTACGTTATACGTTATACGTCATACGTTATACGTTATACGTTATACGTTATACGTTCTACGTTATACGTTATACGTTAAACGTTGTACGTTATACGTTATACGTTATACGTTATGCGTTATACGTTATACGTTATACGTTATACGTTATACGTTATACGTTATACGTTATACGTTATACGTTATACGTTATACGTTATACGTTATGCGTTATAGTATATACGTTATACGTTATACGTTGTACGTTATACGTTATACGTTGTACGTTATACGTTCTACGTTATACGTTATATGTTAAACGTTGTACGTTATACGTTATACATCATACGTTATACGTTATACGTTATACGTTATACGTTCTACGTTCTACGTTCTACGTTATACGTTATACGTTATACGTTATACGTTATACGTTATACGTTATACGTTATACTTTATGCGTTATAGTATATACGTTATACGTTATACGTTATACGTTATACGTTATGCGACATACGTTATACGTTATACGTTATACGTTATACGTTATACGTTATACGTTATACGTTATACGTTATACGTTATACGTTATACGTTATACGTTATAGGATATACGTTATACGTTATACGTTGTACGTTATACGTTATACGTTATACGTTAAACGTTGTACGTTATACGTTATACGTCATACGTTATACGTTATACGTTATACGTTATACGTTCTACGTTATACGTTATACGTTAAACGTTGTACGTTATACGTTATACGTTATACGTTATGCGTTATACGTTATACGTTATACGTTATACGTTATACGTTATACGTTATACGTTATACGTTATACGTTATACGTTATACGTTATACGTTATACGTTATGCGTTATAGTATATACGTTATACGTTATACGTTGTACGTTATACGTTATACGTTGTACGTTATACGTTCTACGTTATACGTTATACGTTAAACGTTGTACGTTATACGTTATACATCATACGTTATACGTTATACGTTATACGTTATACGTTCTACGTTATACGTTATACGTTATACGTTATACGTTATACGTTATACGTTATACGTTATACGTTATACGTTATACGTTATACGTTATACGATATACGTTATACGTTATACGTTGTACGTTATACGTTATACGTTATACGTTATACGTTATACGTTATACGTTATACGTTATACGTTATACGTTATACGTTATACGTTATACGTTATACGTTATACGTTATACGTTATACGTTATACGTTATACGTTATACGTTATACGTTATACGTTATACGTTATACGTTATACTTTATGCGTTATAGTATATACGTTATACGTTATACGTTGAACGTTATACGTTATACGTTGTACGTTATACGTTATACGTTATACGTTATACGTAAGACGTTGTACGTTATACGTTATATGTTATACGTTATACGTTATACGTTATACGTTATACGTTATGCGTTATAGGATATACGTTATACGTTATACGTTGTACGTTATACGTTATACGTTATACTTTATACGTTATACGTTATACGTTATACGTTATACGTTATACGTTATACGTTATACGTTATACGTTATTCGTAATACGTAATACGTCATACGTTTTACGTTAATCGTTATACGTTATACGTTATACGCTATACGTTATACGTTATACGTTATACGTTATACGTTATACGTTATACGTTATACGTTATACGTTATACGTTATACGTTATACGTTATACGTTATACGTTATACGTTATACGTTATACGTTATACGTTATACGTTATACGTTATACGTTATACGTTATACGTTATACGTTATACGTTATACGTTATAAGTTATACGTTATACGTTATACGTTATACGTTATACGTTATACGTTAGACGCTATACGTTATACGTTATACGTTATACGTTATACGTTATACGTTATACGTTATACGTTATACGTTATACGATATACGTTATACGTTATACGTTATACGTTATACGTTATACGTTATACGTTATACGTTATACGTTATACGTTATACGTTATGCGTTATAGGATATACGTTATACGTTATACGTTGTACGTTATACGTTATACGCTATGCGTTATACGTAATGCGATACACGTTATACGTTATACGTTATACGATATACGCTATACATTATACGTTATACGTTATACGTTATACGTTATACGTTATACGTTATACGTTATACGTTATACGTTATACGTTATACGTTATGCGACATACGTTATACGTTATACGTTATACGTTATACGTTATACGTTATACGTTATACGTTATACGTTATACGTTATACGTTATACGTTATACGTTATACGTTATACGTTATACGTTATACGTTATACGTTATACGTTATACGTTATACGTTATACGTTATACGTTATACGTTATACGTTATACGTTATACGTTATACGTTATACGTTATACGTTATACGTTATGCGTTATAGGATATACGTTATACGTTATACGTTGTACGTTATACGTTATACGTTATACGTTAAACGTTGTACGTTATACGTTATACGTCATACGTTATACGTTATACGTTATACGTTATACGTTCTACGTTATACGTTATACGTTAAACGTTGTACGTTATACGTTATACGTTATACGTTATGCGTTATACGTTATACGTTATACGTTATACGTTATACGTTATACGTTATACGTTATACGTTATACGTTATACGTTATACGTTATACGTTATGCGTTATAGTATATACGTTATACGTTATACGTTGTACGTTATACGTTATACGTTGTACGTTATACGTTCTACGTTATACGTTATACGTTAAACGTTGTACGTTATACGTTATACATCATACGTTATACGTTATACGTTATACGTTATACGTTCTACGTTATACGTTATACGTTATACGTTATACGTTATACGTTATACGTTATACGTTATACGTTATACGTTATACGTTATACGTTATACGATATACGTTATACGTTATACGTTGTACGTTATACGTTATACGTTATACGTTAGACGTTATACGTTATACGTTATACGTTATACGTTATACGTTATACGTTATACGTTATACGTTATACGTTATACGTTATACGTTATACTTTATGCGTTATAGTATATACGTTATACGTTATACGTTGTACGTTATACGTTATACGTTGTACGTTATACGTTATACGTTATACGTTATACGTTAGACGTTGTACGTTATACGTTATATGTTATACGTTATACGTTATACGTTATACGTTATACGTTATACGTTATGCGTTATAGGATATACGTTATACGTTATACGTTGTACGTTATACGTTATACGTTATATGTTATACGTCATGCGATATACGTTATACGTTATTCGTTATACGGTATACGTTAAACGTTGTACGTTATACGTTATACGTTATACGTTATACGTTATACGTTGTACGGTATACGTTATACGTTATACGTTATACGCTATACGTTATACGTTATACGTTATACGTTATACGTTATACGTTATACGTTATACGTTATACGTTATACGTTACACGTTATACGTTATACGTTATACGTTATACGTTATACGTTATACGTTATACGTTATACGTTATACGTTATACGTTATACGTTATACGTTATGCGTTATAGGATATACGTTATACGTTATACGTTATACGTTATACGTTATGCGTTATACGTTATACGTTATACGTTATACGTTATACGTTATACGTTATACGCTATACGTTATACGTTACACGTTATACGTTATACGTTACACGTTATACGTTATACGTTATACGTTATACGTTATACGTTATACGTTATACGTTATACGTTATACGTTATACGTTATACGTTATACGTTATACGTTATACGTTATACGTTATACGTTATACGTTATACGTTATACGTTCTACGTTATACGTTATACGTTAAACGTTGTACGTTATACGTTATACGTTATACGTTATACGTTATACGTTATACGTTATACGTTATACGTTATGCGTTATAGGATATACGTTATACGTTATACGTTGTACGTTATACGTTATACGTTGTACGTTATACGTTCTACGTTATACATTATGCGTTAAACGTTGTACGTTATACGTTATACGTCATACGTTATACGTTATACGTTATACGTTATACGTTCTACGTTATACGTTATACGTTAAACGTTGTACGTTATACGTTATACGTTATACGTTATACGTTATACGTTATACGTTATGCGTTATACGTTATACGTTATACGTTATACGTTATACGTTATACGCTATACGTTATACGTTATACGTTATACGTAATATGTAATGCGTCATACGTTTTACGTTAATCGTTGTACGTTATACGTTATACGCTATACGTTATACGTTATACGTTATACGTTATACGTTATACGTTATACGTTATACGCTATACGTTATACGTTATGCGACATACGTTATACGTTATACGTTATACGTTATACGTTATACGTTATGCGTTATAGGATATACGTTATACGTTATACGTTGTACGTTATACGTTATACGTTGTACGTTATACGTTCTACGTTATACATTATACGTTATACGTTATACGTTATACGTTATGCGTCATAGGATATACGTTATACGTTATACGTTATACGTTATACGTTGTACGTTATACGTTATACGTTATACGTTATACGTTATACGTTATACGTTATACGTTATACGTTATACGTTATACGTTATACGTTATACGTTATACGTTATACGTTATACATTATACGTTATACGTTATACGTTATACGTTATACGTTATACGTTATACGTTATACGACATACGTTATATGTTATACGTTATACGTTATACGTTATACGTCATACGTTATACGTTATACGTTATACGTTATACGTTATACGTTATGCGTTATAGGATATACGTTATACGTTATACGTTGTACGTTGTACGTTATACGTTATACGTTGTACGTTATACGTTCTACGTTATACATTATACGTTAAACGTTGTACGTTATACGTTATACGTCATACGTTATACGTTATACGTTATACGTTATACGTCCTACGTTATACATTATACGTTAAACGTTGTACGTTATACGTTATACGTTATACGTTATACGTTATACGTTATACGTTATGCGTTATACGTTATACGTTATACGTTATGCGTTATACGTTATACGTTGTACGTTATACGTTATACGTTATACGTTATACGTAATATGTAATACGTCATACGTTTTACGTTATACGTTATGCGTTATAGGATATACGTTATACGTTATACGTTGTACGTTATACGTTATACGTTATACGTTAAACGTTGTACGTTATACGTTATACGTCTTACGTTATACGTTATACGTTATACGTTATACGTTCTACGTTATACGTTATACGTTAAACGTTGTACGTTATACGTTATACGTTATACGTTATGCGTTATACGTTATACGTTATACGTTATACGTTATACGTTATACGTTATACGTTATACGTTATACGTTATACGTTATACGTTATACGTTATACGTTATACGTTATGCGTTATAGTATATACGTTATACGTTATACGTTGTACGTTATACGTTATACGTTGTACGTTATACGTTCTACGTTATACGTTATACGTTAAACGTTGTACGTTATACGTTATACATCATACGTTATACGTTATACGTTATACGTTATACGTTCTACGTTATACGTTATACGTTATACGTTATACGTTATACGTTATACGTTATACGTTATACGTTATACGTTATACGTTATACGATATACGTTATACGTTATACGTTGTACGTTATACGTTATACATTATACGTTATACGTTATACGTTATACGTTATACGTTATACGTTATACGTTATACGTTATACGTTATACGTTATACGCTATACGTTATACGTTATACGTTATACGTTATACGTTATACGTTATACGTTATACGTTATACGTTATACTTTATGCGTTATAGTATATACGTTATACGTTATACGTTGTACGTTATACGTTATACGTTATACGTTAAACGTTGTACGTTATACGTTATACGTTATACGTTATACGTTATACGTTATACGTTATGCGTTATACATTACACGTTATACGTTATACGTTATACGTTATACGTTATACGTTATACGTTATACGTTATACGTAATATGTAATACGTCATACGTTTTACGTTAATCGTTATACGTTATACGTTATACGCTATACGTTATACGTTATACGTTATGCGTTATAGGATATACGTTATACGTTATACGTTGTACGTTATACGTTATACGTTGTACGTTATACGTTGTACGTTATACGTTATACGTTGTACGTTATACGTTATATGTTATACGTTATACGTTAGACGTTGTACGTTATACGTTATACGTTATACGTTATACGTTATACGTTATATGTTATACGTTATACGTTATACGACATACGTTATACGTTATACGTTAGACGTTATACGTTATACGCTATACGTTATACGTTACACGTTATACGTTATACGTTACACGTTATACGTTATACGTTATACGTTATACGTTATACGTTATACGTTATACGTTATACGTTATACGTTATACGTTATACGTTATACGTTATACGTTATACGTTATACGTTATACGTTATACGTTATACGTTATACGTTATACGTTATACGTTATACGTTATACGTTATACGTTATACATTATACGTTATACGTTATACGTTATACGTTATACGTTATACGTTATATGTTATACGTTATACGTTATACGACATACGTTATACGTTATACGTTAGACGTTATACGTTATACGTTATAAGTTATACGTTATACGTTATACGTTATACGTTATGCGTTATAGGATATACGTTATACGTTATACGTTGTACGTTATACGTTATACGTTGTACGTTATACGTTCTACGTTATACGTTATACGTTAAACATTGTACGTTATACGTTACACGTCATACGTTATACGTTATACGTTATACGTTATACGTTCTACGTTATACGTTATACGTTATACGTTATACGTTATACGTTATACGTTATACGTTATACGCTATACATTATACGTTATACGTTATACGTTATACGTTATACGTTATATGTTATACGTTATACGTTATACGACATACGTTATACGTTATACGTTAGACGTTATACGTTATACGTTATAAGTTATACGTTATACGTTATACGTTATACGTTATGCGTTATAGGATATACGTTATACGTTATACGTTGTACGTTATACGTTATACGTTGTACGTTATACGTTCTACGTTATACGTTATACGTTAAACATTGTACGTTATACGTTACACGTCATACGTTATACGTTATACGTTATACGTTATACGTTATACGTTATACGTTATACGTTATACGTTATACGTTATACGTTATACGTAATATGTAATACGTCATACGTTTTACGTTAATCGTTATACGTTATACGTTATACGTTATACGTTATACGTTATACGTTATACGTTATGCGTTATAGTATATACGTTATACGTTATACGTTGTACGTTATACGTTATACGTTGTACGTTATACGTTCTACGTTATACGTTATACGTTAAACGTTGTACGTTATACGTTATACATCATACGTTATACGTTATACGTTATACGTTATACGTTCTACGTTATACGTTATACGTTATACGTTATACGTTATACGTTATACGTTATACGTTATACGTTATACGTTATACGTTATACGTTATACGATATACGTTATACGTTATACGTTGTACGTTATACGTTATACGTTATACGTTATACGTTATACGTTATACGTTATACGTTATACGTTATACGTTATACGTTATACGTTATACGTTATGCGTTATAGGATATACGTTATACGTTATACGTTATACGTTATACGTTATACTTTATGCGTTATAGTATATACGTTATACGTTATACGTTGTACGTTATACGTTATACGTTATACGTTAAACGTTGTACGTTATACGTTATACGTTATACGTTATACGTTATACGTTATACGTTATGCGTTATACATTACACGTTATACGTTATACGTTATACGTTATACGTTATACGTTATACGTTATACGTTATACGTTATACGTTATACGTTATACGTTATACGTTATACGTTATACGTTATACGTTATACGTTATACGTTATACGTTATACGTTATACGTTATACGTTATACGTTATACGTTATACGTTATACGTTATGCGTTATAGGATATACGTTATACGTTATACGTTGTACGTTATACGTTATACGTTATATGTTATACGTTATACGTTATACGTTATACGTTATACGTTATGCGTTATAGGGTATACGTTATACGTTATACGTTGTACGTTAGACGTTATACGTTATGCGTTATACGCTATACGTTATACGTTATACGTTATACGTTATACTTTATACGTTATACGTTATACGTTATACGTTATGCGTTATAGGATATACGTTATACGTTATACGTTGTACGTTATACGTTATACGTTATACGTTATGCGTTATACGTTATACGTTATACGTTAAACGTTGTACGTTATACGTTATACGTTATGCGTTATACGTTATACGTTATACGTCATACGTTATACGTTATACGTTATACGTTATACGTTATACGTTATACGTTATACGTTATACGTAATACGTTATACGTTCTACGTTATACGTTATACGTTAAACGTTGTACGTTATACGTTATACGTTATACGTTATACGTTATACGTTATATGTTATACGTTATACGTTATGCGTTATAGGATATACGTTATACGTTATACGTTGTACGTTATACGTTATACGTTTTACGTTATACGTTCTACGTTATACATTATACGTTAAACGTTGTACGTTATACGTTATACGTCATAAGTTATACGTTATACGTTGTACGTTATACGTTCTACGTTATACGTTATACGTTAAACGTTGTACGTTATACGATATACGTTATACGTTATACGTTATACGTTATACGTTATGCGTTATACGTTATACGTTATACGTTATACGTTATACGTTATACGCTATACGTTGTACGTTATACGTTATACGTAATATGTAATGCGTCATACGTTTTACGTTAATCGTTGTACGTTATACGTTATACGCTATACGTTATACGTTATACGTTATACGTTATACGTTATACGTTATACGTTATCCGCTATAAGTTATACGTTATACGTTATACGTTATACGTTATGGGTTATAGGATATACGTTATACGTTATACGTTGTACGTTATACGTTATACGTTGTACGTTATACGTTCTACGTTATACATTATACGTTATACGTTATACGTTATACGTAATGCGTCATAGGATATACGTTATACGTTATACGTTATACGTTATACGTTGTACGTTATACGTTATACGTTATACGTTATACGTTATACGTTATACGTTATACGTTATACGTTATACGTTATACGTTATACGTTATACGTTATACGTTATACGTTATACGTTATACGTTATACGTTATACGTTATACATTATACGTTATACGTTATACGTTATACGTTATACGTTATACGTTATACGTTATACGTTATACGACATACGTTATATGTTATACGTTATACGTTATACGTTATACGTCATACGTTATACGTTATACGTTATACGTTATACGTTATACGTTATGCGTTATAGGATATACGTTATACGGTATACGTTGTACGTTATACGTTATACGTTGTACGTTATACGTTCTACGTTATACATTATACGTTAAACGTTGTACGTTATACGTTATACGTCATACGTTATACGTTATACGTTATACGTTATACGTCCTACGTTATACATTATACGTTAAACGTTGTACGTTATACGTTATACGTTATACGTTATACGTTATACGTTATACGTTATGCGTTATACGTTATACGTTATACGTTATGCGTTATACGTTATACGTTATACGTTATACGTTATACGTTATACGTAATATGTAATACGTCATACGTTTTACGTTAATCGTTATACGTTATACGTTATACTCTATACGTTATACGTTATACGTTATACGTTATACGTTATACGTTATACGTTATACGTTATACGTTATACGTTATACGTTATACGTTATACGTTATACGTTATACGTTATACGTTATACGTTATACGTTATACGTTATACGTTCTACGTTATACGTTATACGTTATACGTTATACGTTCTACGTTATACGTTATACGTTAAACGTTGTACGTTATACGTTATACGTCATACGTTATACGTTATACGTTATACGTTATACGTTCTACGTTATACGTTATACGTTAAACGTTGTACGTAATTCGTTATACGTTGTACGTTATACGTTCTACGTTATACATTATACGTTAAACGTTGTACGTTATACGTTATACGTCATACATTATACGTTATACGTTATACGTTATACGTTCTACGTTATACGTTATACGTTAAACGTTGTACGTTATACGTTATACGTTATACGTTATACGTTATACGTCATACGTTATGCGTTATACGTTATACGTTATACGTTATACGTTATACGTTATACGTTATACGTTATACGTTATACGTTATACGTTATACGTTATACGTTATACGTTATACGTTATACGTAATATGTAATACATCATACGTTTTACGTTAATCGTTATACGTTATACGTTATACGCTATACGTTATACGTTATACGTTATACGTTATACGTTATACATTATACGTTATACGTTATACGTCCTACGTTATACGTTATACGTTAAACGTTGTACGTCATGCGATATACGTTATACGTTATACGTTATACGTTATACGTTATGCGTTATACGTAATACGTTATACGTTATACGTTATACGTTATACGTTATACGTTATACGTTATACGTCATACGTAATATGTAATACGTCATACGTTTTACGTTAATCGTTATACGTTATACGTTATACGCTATACGTTATACGTTATACGTTATACGTTATACGTTATACGTTATACGTTATACGTTATACGTTATACGTTATACGTTATACGTTATACGTTATACGTTATACGTTATACGTTATACGACATACGTTATACGTTATACGCTATACGTTATACGTTATACGTTATACGTTATACGTTATACGTTATACGTTATACGTTATACGTTATACGTTATACGTTATACGTTATGCGTTGGACGTTAGACGTTATACGTTATACGTTATACGCTATACGTTATACGTTATACGTTATACGTTATACGTTATACGTAGTACGTTATACGTTATACGTTATACGTTATACATTATACATTATACGTTATACGTTATACGTTATACGTTATGCGTTATAGGATATACGTTATACGTTATACGTTGTACGTTATACGTTATACGTTGTACGTTATACGTTCTACGTTATACATTATACGTTAAACGTTGTACGTTATACGTTATACGTCATACGTTATACGTTATACGTTATACGTTATACGTTCTACGTTATACGTTATACGTTAAACGTTGTACGTTATACGTTATACGTTATACGTTATACGTTATACGTTATACGTTATGCGTTATACGTTATACGTTATACGTTATACGTTATACGTTATACGTTATACGTTATACGTTATGCGTTATACGTTATACGTTATACGTTATACGTTATACGTTATACGTTATACGTTATACGTTATACGTTAAACGTTGTACGTTATACGTTATACGTTATACGTTATACGTTATACGTTATACGTTATACGTTATACGTTATGCGTTATAGGATATACGTTATACGTTATACGTTGTACGTTATACGTTATACGTTGTACGTTATACGTTCTACGTTATACATTATACGTTAAACGTTGTACGTTATACGTTATACGTCATAAGTTATACGTTATACGTTATACGTTATACGTTCTACGTTATACGTTATACGTTAAACGTTGTACGTTATACGATATACGTTATACGTTATACGTTATACGTTATACGTTATGCGTTATACGTTATACGTTATACGTTATACGTTATACGTTATACGCTATACGTTGTACGTTATACGTTATACGTAATATGTAATGCGTCATACGTTTTACGTTAATCGTTGTACGTTATACGTTATACGCTATACGTTATACGTTATACGTTATACGTTATACGTTATACGTTATACGTTATCCGCTATACGTTATACGTTATACGTTATACGTTATACGTTATGGGTTATAGGATATACGTTATACGTTATACGTTGTACGTTATACGTTATACGTTGTACGTTATACGTTCTACGTTATACATTATACGTTATACGTTATACGTTACACGTAATGCGTCATAGGATATACGTTATACGTTATACGTTATACGTTATACGTTGTACGTTATGCGTTATACGTTATACGTTATACGTTATACGTTATACGTTATACGTTATACGTTATACGTTATACGTTATACGTTATACGTTATACGTTATACATTATAGGTTATACGTTATACGTTATACGTTATACGTTATACGTTATACGTTATACGTTATACGACATACGTTATATGTTATACGTTATACGTTATACGTTATACGTCATACGTTATACGTTATACGTTATACGTTATACGTTATACGTTATGCGTTATAGGATATACGTTATACGTTATACGTTGTACGTTATACGTTATACGTTGTACGTTATACGTTCTACGTTATACATTATACGTTAAACGTTGTACGTTATACGTTATACGTCATACGTTATACGTTATACGTTATACGTTATACGTCCTACGTTATACATTATACGTTAAACGTTGTACGTTATACGTTATACGTTATACGTTATACGTTATACGTTATACGTTATGCGTTATACGTTATACGTTATACGTTATGCGTTATACGTTATACGTTATACGTTATACGTTATACGTTATACGTAATATGTAATACGTCATACGTTTTACGTTAATCGTTATACGTTATACGTTATACTCTATACGTTATACGTTATACGTTATACGTTATACGTTATACGTTATACGTTATACGTTATACGTTATACGTTATACGTTATACGCTATACGTTATACGTTATACGTTATACGTTATACGTTATACGTTATACGTTATACGTTCTACGTTCTACGTTATACGTTATACGTTATACGTTATACGTTCTACGTTATACGTTATACGTTAAACGTTGTACGTTATACGTTATACGTCATACGTTATACGTTATACGTTATACGTTATACGTTCTACGTTATACGTTATACGTTAAACGTTGTACGTAATTCGTTATACGTTGTACGTTATACGTTCTACGTTATACATTATACGTTAAACGTTGTACGTTATACGTTATACGTCATACGTTATACGTTATACGTTATACGTTATACGTTCTACGTTATACGTTATACGTTAAACGTTGTACGTTATACGTTATACGTTATACGTTATACGTTATACGTTATACGTTATGCGTTATACGTTATACGTTATACGTTATACGTTATACGTTATACGTTATACGTAATATGTAATACGTCATACGTTTTACGTTAATCGTTATACGTTATACGTTATACTCTATACGTTATACGTTATACGTTATACGTTATACGTTATACGTTATACGTTATACGTTATACGTTATACGTTATACGTTATACGCTATACGTTATACGTTATACGTTATACGTTATACGTTATACGTTATACGTTATACGTTCTACGTTCTACGTTATACGTTATACGTTATACGTTATACGTTCTACGTTATACGTTATACGTTAAACGTTGTACGTTATACGTTATACGTCATACGTTATACGTTATACGTTATACGTTATACGTTCTACGTTATACGTTATACGTTAAACGTTGTACGTAATTCGTTATACGTTGTACGTTATACGTTCTACGTTATACATTATACGTTAAACGTTGTACGTTATACGTTATACGTCATACGTTATACGTTATACGTTATACGTTATACGTTCTACGTTATACGTTATACGTTAAACGTTGTACGTTATACGTTATACGTTATACGTTATACGTTATACGTTATACGTTATGCGTTATACGTTATACGTTATACGTTATACGTTATACGTTATACGTTATACGTTATACGTTATACGTTATACGTTATACGTTATACGTTATACGTTATACGTTATACGTTATACGTTATACGTAATATGTAATACATCATACGTTTTACGTTAATCGTTATACGTTATACGTTATACGCTATACGTTATACGTTATACGTTATACGTTATACGTTATACATTATACGTTATACGTTATACGTCCTACGTTATACGTTATACGTTAAACGTTGTACGTCATGCGATATACGTTATACGTTATACGTTATACGTTATACGTTATGCGTTATACGTAATACGTTATACGTTATACGTTATACGTTATACGTTATACGTTATACGTTATACGTTATACGTTATACGTTATTCGTTATACGTTATACGTTATACGTTATACGTTATACTTTATACGTTATACGTCATACTTTATACGTTATACGTTATACGTTATACGTTATACGTTATACGTTATACGTTATACGTTATACGTTATATGTTATACGTTATACGTTATACGTTATACGTTATACGTTATACGTTATACGTTATACGTTATACGTTATACGTTATTCGTTATACGTTATACGTTATACGTTATACGTTAAACGTTGTACGTTATACGTTATACGTTATACGTTATACGTTATACGTTATACGTAATATGTAATACGTCATACGTTTTACGTTAATCGTTATACGTTATACGTTATACGCTATACGTTATACGTTATACGTTATACGTTATACGTTATACGTTATACGTTATACGTTATACGTTATACGTTATACGTTATACGTTATACGTTATACGTTATACGTTATACGTTATACGTTATACGACATACGTTATACGTTATACGCTATACGTTATACGTTATACGTTATACGTTATACGTTATACGTTATACGTTATACGTTATACGTTATACGTTATACGTTATACGTTATACGTTGGACGTTAGACGTTATACGTTATACGTTATACGCTATACGTTATACGTTATACGTTATACGTTATACGTTATACGTAGTACGTTATACGTTATACGTTATACGTTATACATTATACATTATACGTTATACGTTATACGTTATACGTTATGCGTTATAGGATATACGTTATACGTTATACGTTGTACGTTATACGTTATACGTTGTACGTTATACGTTCTACGTTATACATTATACGTTAAACGTTGTACGTTATACGTTATACGTCATACGTTATACGTTATACGTTATACGTTATACGTTATACGTTCTACGTTATACGTTATACGTTAAACGTTGTACGTTATACGTTATACGTTATACGTTATACGTTATACGTTATACGTTATGCGTTATACGTTATACGTTATACGTTATACGTTATACGTTATACGTTATACGTTATACGTTATACGTTATACGTTATACGTTATACGTTATACGTTATACGTTATACGTTATACGTTATACGTTATACGTTATACGTAATATGTAATACATCATACGTTTTACGTTAATCGTTATACGTTATACGTTATACGCTATACGTTATACGTTATACGTTATACGTTATACGTTATACGTTATACCTTATACGTTATACGTTATACGTTATACGTTATGCGTTATACGTTATACGTTATACGTTATACGTTATACGTTATACGTCATACTTTATACGTTATACGTTATACGTTATACGTTATACGTTATACGTTATACGTTATACGTTATACGTTATATGTTATACGTTATACGTTATACGTTATACGTTATACGTTATACGTTATACGTTATACGTTATACGTTATACGTTATTCGTTATACGTTATACGTTATACGTTATACGTTATACTTTATACGTTATACGTTATACGTTATACGTTATACGTTATACGTTATACGTTAAACGTTGTACGTTATACGTTATACGTTATACGTTATACGTTATACGTTATACGTTATACGTTATACGTTATACGTTATACCTTATACGTTATACGTTATACGTTATACGTTATACATTATACGTTATACGTTGAACGTTGTACGATATACGTTATACGTTATACGTTATGCGTTATAGGATATACGTTATACGTTATACGTTATACGTTATTCGTTATACGTTATACGTTATACGTTATGCGTTATAGGATATACGTTATACGTTATACGTTGTACGTTATACGTTATACGTTATACGTTATACGTTATACGTTATACGTTATACGTTATACGTTATACGTTATACGTTAAACGTTGTACGTTATACGTTATACGTTATACGTTATACGTTATTCGTTATACGTTATACGTTATACGTTATACGTTATACGTTATGCGTTATAGGATATACGTTATACGTTATACGTTGTACGTTATACGTTATACGTTATACGTTATATGTTATACGTCATGCGATATACGTTATACGTTATTCGTTATACGGTATACGTTAAACGTTGTACGTTATACGTTATACGTTATACGTTATACGTTATACGTTGGACGTTATACATTATACGTTATACGTTATACGCCATACGTTATACGTTATACGTTATACGTTATACGTTATACGTTATACGTTATACGTTATACGTTATACGTTATACGTTATACGTTATACGTTATACGTTATACGTTATACGTTATACGTTATACGTTACACGTTATACGTTATACGTTATACTGTTTACGTTATAAGTTATACGTTATACGTTATACGTTATACGTTATACGTTATACGTTATACGTTATACGTTATACGTTATACGTTATGCGTTATAGGATATACATTATACGTTATACGTTGTACGTTATACGTTATACGTTATATATTATACGTCATGCGATATACGTTATACGTTATTCGTTATACGGTATACGTTAAACGTTGTACGTTAGACGTTATACGTTATACGTTATACGTTATACGTTATACGTTATACGTTATACGTTATACGTTATATGTCATAGGTTATACGTTATACGTTATACGTTATACGTTATACATTATACGTTACAAGTTATACGTTGTACGTTATACGTTGTACGTTATACGTTATACGTTAGACGCTATACGTTATACGTTATACGTTATACGTTATACGTTATACGTTATACGTTGTACGTTAAACGTTGTACGCTATACGTTATACGTTATACGTTAGACGTTATACGTTGTACGTTATACGTTATACGTTATACGTTATACGCTATACGTTATACGTTATACGTTATACGCTATACGTTATACGTTATACGTTATACGCTATACGTTATACGTTATACGTTATACGTTATACGTTATACGTTATACGTTATACGTTATACGTTATACGTTATACGTTATACGTTATACGTTATACGTTATACGTTATACGTTATACGTTATACGTTATACGTTATACGTTATACGTTATACGTTATACGTTATACGTTATACGTTATACGTTATACGTTATACGTCATACGTTATACGTTATACGTTATACGTTATACGTTATACGTTGTACGTTATACGTTATAAGTTGTACGTTATACGATATACGTTATACGTTATACGTTATACGTTATACGTTATACGTTATACGTTATACGTTATACGTTATACGTTATACGTTATACGTTATACGTTATACGTTATACGTTATACGTTATACGTTATACGTTATACGTTATACGTTATACGTTATACGTTATACGTTACACGTTATACGTTATACGTTATACGTTATACGTTTCACGTTATACGTTATACGTTATACGTTATACGTTATACGTTATGCGTTATACGTTATACGTTATACGTTATACGTTATACGTTATTCGTTATACGTTATACGTGATACGTTATACTTTGTACGTTATACGTTATACGTTATACGTTATACATTATACGTTATACGTTATACATTACATGTTATGCGTTATACGTTATACGTTATACGTTATACGTTATACGTTATACGTTATACGTTATACGTTATACGTTATACGTTATACGTTATACGTTATACGTTAAACGTTGTACGTTATACGTTATAAGTTGTACGATATACGATATACGTTATACGTTATTCTTTATACGATCTTCGTTACACGTTATACGTTATACGTTATACGATATACGTTATACGTTATAAGTTATACGTTATACGTCATAGGTTATACGTTGACCGTTATACGTTATACGTAGTATGTAATGCGTCATACGTTTTACGTTATTCGTTATACGTTTTTCGTTACAAGTTATACGTTATACGTTATACGTTATACGTCATAGGTTATACGTTATACGTTATACGTTATACGTTATACATTATGCGTTATACGTTTTACGTTATTCGTTATACGTTATACGTTATACGTTATACGTTATACGTTATACGTTATACGTTATACGTTATACGTTATACGTTATACGTTATACGTTATACGTTATACGTTATACGTTATACGTTATACGTTATACGTTATACGTTATACGTTATACGTTGTACGTTATACGTTATAAGTTGTACGTTATACAATATACGTTATACGTTATACGTTACACGTTATACGTTATACGTTATACGTTATACGTTTCACGTTATACGTTATACGTTATACGTTATACGTTATACGTTATACGTTATACGTTATACGTTATACGTTATACGTTATACGTTATACGTTATACGTTATACGTTATACGTTATACGTTATACGTTATACGTTATACGTTATACGTTATACGTTATACGTTATACGTTATACGTTATACGTTATACGTTATACGTTATACGTTATACGTTATACGTTGTACGTTATACGTTATAAGTTGTACGATATACAATATACGTTATACATTTTACGATATAAGATATACGTTATACGTTATACGTTATACGTTATACGTTATACGTTATACGTTACACATTATACGTTATAGGTGTTACGTTATACGTTATACGTTATACGTTATTCGTAATACGTTATACGTGATACGTTATACTTTGTACGTTATACGTTATACGTTATACGTTATACATTATACGTTATACGTTATACATTACATGTTATGCGTTATACGTTATACGTTATACGTTATACGTTATACGTTATACGTTATACGTTATACGTTATACGTTATACGTTATACGTTATACGTTATACGTTATACGTTATACGTTATACGTTATACGTTGTACGTTATACGTTATAAGTTGTACGATATACGATATACGTTATACGTTATTCTTTATACGTTCTTCGCTACACGTTATATGTTATACGTTATACGATATACGTTATACGTTATAAGTTATACGTTATACGTCATAGGTTATACGTTACACGTTATACGTTACACGTTATACGTTATACGTTTTACGGTATACGATATACGTTATACGTTATACGTTATACGTTATACGTTATACGTTATACGTTATAAGTTGTACGTTATACAATATACGTTATACATTTTACGATATAAGATATACGTTATACGTTATACGTTATACGTTATACGTTATACGTTATACGTTACACATTATACGTTATAGGTGTTACGTTATACGTTATACGTTATACGTTATTCGTAATACGTTATACGTGATACGTTATACTTTGTACGTTATACGTTATACGTTATACGTTATACGTTACACGTTATACGTTATACGTTATACGTTATACGTTTCACGTTATACGTTATACGTTATACGTTATACGTTATACGTTATGCGTTATACGTTATACGTTATACGTTATACGTTATACGTTATACGTTATACGTTATACGTTATACGTTATACGTTATACGTTATACGTTATACGTTATACGTTATACGTTATACGTTATACGTTATACGTTATACGTTATACGTTATACGTTATACGCTATACGTTATACGTTGTACATTATACGTTATAAGTTGTACGTTATACGATGTACGTTATATGTTATTCGTTATACGTAATTCGTTACACGTTATACGTTACACGTTATACGTTATACGTTATACGTTATACGTTATACGTTATACGTCATACGTTATACGTTATACGTTATACGTTATACGTTATACGTTATACGTTGTACGTTATACGTTATAAGTTGTACGTTATACGATATACGTTATGAGTTATTCTTTATACGTTCTTCGTTATACGTTATACGTTATACGTTATACGTTATACGTTTTACGTTATTCGTTATACGTTATACGTTATACGATATACGTTATACGTTATACGTTATACGTTATACGTTATACTTTATACGTTATACGTTATACGTTATACGTTATACATTATGCGTTATACGTTTTACGTTATTCGTTATACGTTATACGTTATACGTTATACGTTATACGTTATACGTTATGCGTTATACGTTATACGTTATACGTTATACGTTATACGTTATACGTTATACGTTATACGTTATACGTTATACGTTACACGTTATACGTAGTACGTTATACGTTATACGTTATACGTTATACATTATACATTATACGTTATACGTTATACGTTATACGTTATGCGTTATAGGATATACGTTATACGTTATACGTTGTACGTTATACGTTATACGTTGTACGTTATACGTTCTACGTTATACATTATACGTTAAACGTTGTACGTTATACGTTATACGTCATACGTTATACGTTATACGTTATACGTTATACGTTCTACGTTATACGTTATACGTTAAACGTTGTACGTTATACGTTATACGTTATACGTTATACGTTATACGTTATACGTTATACGCTATACGTTGTACGTTATACGTTATACGTAATATGTAATGCGTCATACGTTTTACGTTAATCGTTGTACGTTATACGTTATACGCTATACGTTATACGTTATACGTTATACGTTATACGTTATACGTTATACGTTATACGTTATACGTTATACGTTATACGCTATACGTTATACGTTGTACATTATACGTTATAAGTTGTACGTTATACGATGTACGTTATATGTTATTCGTTATACGTAATTCGGTACACGTTATACGTTACACGTTATACGTTATACGTTATACGTTATACGTTATACGTTATACGTCATACGTTATACGTTATACGTTATACGTTATACGTTATACGTTATACGTTATACGTTGTACGTTATACGTTATAAGTTGTACGTTATACGATATACGTTATGAGTTATTCTTTATACGTTCTTCGTTATACGTTATACGTGATACGTTATACGTTATACGTTTTACGTTATTCGTTATACGTTATACGTTATACGATATACGTTATACGTTATACGTTATACGTTATACGTTATACTTTATACGTTATACGTTATACGTTATACGTTATACATTATGCGTTATACGTTTTACGTTATTCGTTATACGTTATACGTTATACGTTATACGTTATACGTTATACGTTATGCGTTATACGTTATACGTTATACGTTATACGTTATACGTTATACGTTATACGTTATACGTTATACGTTATACGTTACACGTTATACGTTATACGTTTTACGGTATACGATATACGTTATACGTTATACGTTATACGTTATACGTTATACGTTATACGTTATACGTTATACGTTATACGTTACACGTTATACGTTATACGTTATACGTTATACGTTTCACGTTATACGTTATACGTTATACGTTATACGTTATACGTTATGCGTTATACGTTATACGTTATACGTTATACGTTATACGTTGTACGTTATACGTTACACGTTATACGTTATACGTTATACGTTATACGTTATACGTTATACGTTATACGTTATACGTTATACGTTATACGTTATACGTTATACGTTATACGTTATACGTACTTCGTTACACGTTATACGTTATACGTTATACGTTATACGTTTTACGAAATAAGATATACGTTATACGTTATACGTTATACGTTAAACGTTATACGTTACACTTTATACGTTATAGGTGTTACGTTATACGTTATACGTTATACGTCATTCGTAATACGTTATACGTGATACGTTATACTTTGTACGTTATACGTTATACGTTATACGTTATACGTTTTACGATATACGATATACGTTATACGTTATACGTTATACGTTATACGTTATACGTTATACGTTATACGTTATACGTTATACGTTATACGTTATACGTTATACGTTATACGTTATACGTTATACGTTATACGTTATACGTTATACGTTATACGTTATACGTTATACATTATACGTTATACGTTATACGTTATACGTCATACGTTATACGTTATACGTTATACGTTATACGTTATACGTTATACGTTATACGTTATACGTTATACGTTATACGTTATACGTTATACGTTATACGTTATACGTTATACGTTATACGTTATACGTTATACGTTATACGTTATACGTTATACGTTATACGTTATACGTTATACGTTATACGTTATACGTTATACGTTATACGTTATACGTTATACGTTATACGTTATACGTTATACGTCATACGTTATACGTTATACGTTATACGTTATACGTTATACGTTGTACGTTATACGTTATAAGTTGTACGTTATACGATATACGTTATACGATATACGTTATACGTTATACGTTATACGTTATACGTTATACGTTATACGTTATACGTTATACGTTATACGTTATACGTTATACGTTATACGTTATACGTTATACGTTATACGTTATACGTTATACGTTATACGTTATACGTTATACGTTATACGTTATACGTTATACGTTATACGTTATACGTACTTCGTTACACGTTATACGTTATACGTTATACGTTATACGTTTTACGAAATAAGATATACGTTATACGTTATACGTTATACGTTAAACGTTATACGTTACACTTTATACGTTATAGGTGTTACGTTATACGTTATACGTTATACGTCATTCGTAATACGTTATACGTGATACGTTATACTTTGTACGTTATACGTTATACGTTATACGTTATACGTTTTACGATATACGATATACGTTATACGTTATACGTTATACGTTATACGTTATACGTTATACGTTATACGTTATACGTTATACGTTATACGCTATACGTTATACGTTGTACATTATACGTTATAAGTTGTACGTTATACGATGTACGTTATATGTTATTCGTTATACGTAATTCGTTACACGTTATACGTTACACGTTATACGTTATACGTTATACGTTATACGTTATACGTTATACGTTATACGTTGTACGTTATACGTTACACGTTATACGTTACACGTTATACGTTATACGTTATACGTTATACGTTATACGTTATACGTTATACGTTATACGTTATACGTTATACGTTATACGTACTTCGTTACACGTTATACGTTATACGTTATACGTTATACGTTTTACGAAATAAGATATACGTTATACGTTATACGTTATACGTTAAACGTTATACGTTACACTTTATACGTTATAGGTGTTACGTTATACGTTATACGTTATACGTCATTCGTAATACGTTATACGTGATACGTTATACTTTGTACGTTATACGTTATACGTTATACGTTATACGTTTTACGATATACGATATACGTTATACGTTATACGTTATACGTTATACGTTATACGTTATACGTTATACGTTATACGTTATACGTTATACGTTATACGTTATACGTTATACGTTATACGTTACACTTTATACGTTATAGGTGTTACGTTATACGTTATACGTTATACGTCATTCGTAATACGTTATACGTGATGCGTTATACTTTGTACGTTATACGTTATACGTTATACGTTATACGTTTTACGATATACGATATACGTTATACGTTATACGTTATACGTTATACGTTATACGTTATACGTTATACGTTATACGTTATACGTTATACGTTATACGTTATACGTTATACGTTATACGTCATACGTTATACGTTATACGTCATACGTTATACGTTATACGTTATACGTTATACGTTATACGTTGTACGTTATACGTTATAAGTTGTACGTTATACGATATACGTTATACGATATACGTTATACGTTATACGTTATACGTTATACGTTATACGTTATACGTTATACGTTATACGTTATACGTTATACGTTATACGTTATACGTTATACGTTATACGTTATACGTTATACGTTATACGTTATACGTTATACGTTATACGTTATACGTTATACGTACTTCGTTACACGTTATACGTTATACGTTATACGTTATACGTTTTACGAAATAAGATATACGTTATACGTTATACGTTATACGTTAAACGTTATACGTTACACTTTATACGTTATAGGTGTTACGTTATACGTTATACGTTATACGTCATTCGTAATACGTTATACGTGATACGTTATACTTTGTACGTTATACGTTATACGTTATACGTTATACGTTTTACGATATACGATATACGTTATACGTTATACGTTATACGTTATACGTTATACGTTATACGTTATACGTTATACGTTATACGTTATACGCTATACGTTATACGTTGTACATTATACGTTATAAGTTGTACGTTATACGATGTACGTTATATGTTATTCGTTATACGTAATTCGTTACACGTTATACGTTACACGTTATACGTTATACGTTATACGTTATACGTTATACGTTATACGTTATACGTTGTACGTTATACGTTACACGTTATACGTTACACGTTATACGTTATACGTTATACGTTATACGTTATACGTTATACGTTATACGTTATACGTTATACGTTATACGTTATACGTACTTCGTTACACGTTATACGTTATACGTTATACGTTATACGTTTTACGAAATAAGATATACGTTATACGTTATACGTTATACGTTAAACGTTATACGTTACACTTTATACGTTATAGGTGTTACGTTATACGTTATACGTTATACGTCATTCGTAATACGTTATACGTGATACGTTATACTTTGTACGTTATACGTTATACGTTATACGTTATACGTTTTACGATATACGATATACGTTATACGTTATACGTTATACGTTATACGTTATACGTTATACGTTATACGTTATACGTTATACGTTATACGTTATACGTTATACGTTATACGTTATACGTTATACGTTACACTTTATACGTTATAGGTGTTACGTTATACGTTATACGTTATACGTCATTCGTAATACGTTATACGTGATGCGTTATACTTTGTACGTTATACGTTATACGTTATACGTTATACGTTTTACGATATACGATATACGTTATACGTTATACGTTATACGTTATACGTTATACGTTATACGTTATACGTTATACGTTATACGTTATACGTTATACGTTATACGTTATACGTTATACGTTATACGTTATACGTCATTCGTAATACGTTATACGTGATACGTTATACTTTGTACGTTATACGTTATACGTTATACGTTATACGTTATACGTTATACGTTATACGTTATACGTTATACGTTATACGTTATACGTTATATGTTATACGTTATACGTTATACGTTATACGTTATACGTTATACGTTATACGTTATACGTTATACGTTATACGTTATACGTTATACGTTATACGTTATACGTTATACGTTATACGTTATACGTTATACGTTATACGTTATACGTTATACGTTATACGTTATACGTTATACGTTTCACGTTATACGTTATACGTTATACGTTATACGTTATACGTTATACGTTATACGTTATACGTTATACGTTATACGTTATACGTTATACGTTATACGTTATACGTTATACGTTATACGTTATACGTTATACGTTATACGTTATACGTTATACGTTATACGTTATACGTTATACGTTATACGTTATACGTTATACGTTATACGTTATACGTTATACGTTATACGTTATACGTTATACGTTATACGTTATACGTTATACGTTATACGTTATACGTTGTACGTTATACGTTATAGGTTGTACGTTATACAATATACGTTATACGTTATACGTTACACGTTATACGTTATACGTTATACGTTATACGTTTCACGTTATACGTTATACGTTATACGTTATACGTTATACGTTATACGTTATACGTTATACGTTATACGTTATACGTTATACGTTATACGATGTACGTTATATGTTATTCGTTATACGTAATTCGTTACACATTATACGTTACACGTTATACGTTATACGTTTTACGGTATACGATATACGTTATACGTTATACGTTATACGTTATACGTTATACGTTATACGTTATACGTTGTACGTTATACGTTATAAGTTGTACGTTATACGTTATACGTTATACGTTATACGTTATACGTTATACGTTATACGTTATACGTTATACGTTATACGTTATACGTTATACGTTATACGTTATACGTTATACGTTATACGTTATACGTTATACGTTATACGTTATACGTTATACGTTATACGTTATACGTTATACGTTATACGATATACGTTATACGTTATACGTTATACGTTGTACGTTATACGTTATAAGTTGTACGTTATACGATATACGTTATACGTTATTCGTTATACGTACTTCGTTACACGTTATACGTTATACGTTATTCGTTATACGTACTTCGTTACACGTTATACGTTATACGTTATACGTTATACGTTTTACGAAATAAGATATACGTTATACGTTATACGTTATACGTTATACGTTATACGTTATACGTTATACGTTAAACGTTATACGTTATACGTTATACGTTATACGTTATACGTTATACTTTATACGTTATACGTTATACGTTATACGTTATACGTTACACGTTATACGTTATACGTTATACTGTATACGTTACACGTTATACGTTATACGTTATACGTTATACGTTATACGTTATACGTTATACGTTATACGTTATACGTTATACGTCATACGTTATACGTTATACGTCATACGTTATACGTTATACGTCATACGTTATACGTTATACGTTATACGTTATACGTTATACGTTATACGTTATACGTTATACGTTATACGTTATACGTTATACGTTATACGTTATACGTTATACGTTATACGTTATACGTTATACGTTATACGTTATACGTTATACGTTATACGTTATACGTTATACGTTATACGTTATACGTTATACGTTGTACGTTATATGTTATACGTTATACGTTATATGTTATACGTTATACGTTATACGTTGTACGTTATACGTTATACGTTATACGTTATACGTTATACGTTATACGTTATACGTTATACGTTATGCGTTATAGGATATACGTTATACGTTATACGTTGTACGTTATATGTTATACGTTATACGTTATATGTTATACGTTATACGTTATACGTTATACGTTATACGTTATACGTTATACGTTATACGTTATACGTTATACGTTATACGTTATACGTTAAACGTTATACGTTATACGTTATACGTTATACGTTATACGTTATACTTTATACGTTATACGTTATACGTTATACGTTATACGTTACACGTTATACGTTATACGTTATACTGTATACGTTACACGTTATACGTTATACGTTATACGTTATACGTTATACGTTATACGTTATACGTTATACGTTATACGTTATACGTTATACGTTATACGTCATACGTTATACGTTATACGTCATACGTTATACGTTATACGTTATACGTTATACGTTATACGTTATACGTTATACGTTATACGTTATACGTTATACGTTATACGTTATACGTTATACGTTATACGTTATACGTTATACGTTATACGTTATACGTTATACGTTATACGTTATACGTTATACGTTATACGTTATACGTTATACGTTATACGTTATACGTTATACGTTATACGTTATACGTTATACGTTATACGTTATACGTTATACGTTATACGTTATACGTTATACGTTATACGTTATACGTTATACGTTATACGTTATACGTTAAACGTTATACGTTATACGTTATACGTTATACGTTATACGTTATACTTTATACGTTATACGTTATACGTTATACGTTATACGTTACACGTTATACGTTATACGTTATACTGTATACGTTACACGTTATACGTTATACGTTATACGTTATACGTTATACGTTAAACGTTGTACGTTATACGTTATACGTTATACGTTATACGTTATACGTTATACGTTATACGTTATACGTTATACGTTATACGTTATACGTTAAACGTTGTACGTTATACGTTATACGTTATACGTTATACGTTATACGTTGGACGTTATACGTTATACGTTATACGTTATACGCCATACGTTATACGTTATACGTTAAACGTTATACGTTATACGTTATACGTTATACGTTATACGTTATACTTTATACGTTATACGTTATACGTTATACGTTATACGTTACACGTTATACGTTATACGTTATACTGTATACGTTACACGTTATACGTTATACGTTATACGTTATACGTTATACGTTATACGTTACACGTTATACGTTATACGTTATACTGTATACGTTACACGTTATACGTTATACGTTATACGTTATACGTTATACGTTATACGTTATACGTTATACGTTATACGTTATACTTTATACGTTATACGTTATACGTTATACGTTATACGTTACACGTTATACGTTATACGTTATACTGTATACGTTACACGTTATACGTTATACGTTATACGTTATACGTTATACGTTATACGTTATACGTTATACGTTATACGTTATACGTTATACGTTATACGTTATACGTTATGCGTTATAGGATATACGTTATACGTTATACGTTGTACGTTATATGTTATACGTTATACGTTATATGTTATACGTTATACGTTATACGTTGTACGTTATACGTTATACGTTATACGTTATACGTTATACGTTATACGTTAAACGTTGTACGTTATACGTTATACGTTATACGTTATACGTTATACGTTATACGTTATGCGTTATACGTTATACGTTATACCTTATACGTTATACGTTATACGTTATACGTTATACGTTATACATTATACGTTATACGTTGAACGTTGTACGATATACGTTATACGTTATACGTTATACGTTATACGTTATACGTTAAACGTTGAACGTTATACGTTATACGTCATACGTTATACGTTATACGTTATGCGTTATAGGATATACGTTATACGTTATACGTTGTACGTTATACGTTATACGTTATACATTATACGTTATACGTTATACGTTATACGTTATACGTTATACGTTAAACGTTGTACGTTATGCGTTATAGGATATACGTTATACGTTATACGTTATACGTTATACCTTATACGTTATACGTTATACGTTATACGTTATACGTTATACGTTATACATTATACGTTATACGTTGAACGTTGTACGATATACGTTATACATTATACGTTATACGTTATACGTTATACGTTAAACGTTGTACGTTATACGTTATACGTTATACGTTATACGTTATACGTTATACGTTATACGTTATACGTTATACGTTATACGTTATACGTTATACGTTATACGTTATACGTTATACGTTATACGTCATACGTTTTACGTTGAATGTTATACTTTATACGTAGCATGTAATGCGTCATACGTTTTACGTTATTCGTTATACGTTTTTCGTTACAAGTTATACGTTATACGTTATACGTTATACGTTATACGATATACGTTATACGTTATACGTTATACGTTATACGTTATACGTTATACGTTATACGTTATACGATATACGTTATACGTTATACGTTATACGTTATACGTTATACGTTATACGTTATACGTTATACTTTATACGTTATAGGTGTTACGTTATACGTTATACGTTATACGTTATTCGTAATACGTTATACGTGATACTTTATACGTTGTACGTTATACGTTATTCGTTATACGTTATACGCTATACATTATACGTTATACGTTATACATTACATGTTATACGTTATACGTTATACGTTATACGTCATAGGTTATACGTTATACGTTATACGTTATACGTTATACGTTATACGTTATACGTTATACGTCATAGGTTATACGTTATACGTTATACGTTATGCGTTATACGTTATACGTTATACGTTATACGTTATACGTTATACGTTATGCGTTATACGTTGTACGATATTCGTTATACGTTATACGTTATTAGTTATACGTTATACGGTATACGTTATACGTTGTACGTTACATGTTATACGTTATACGTTATACGTTATACGATATACGTTATACGTTATACGTTATACGTTATACGTTATACGTTATACGTTATACGTTATACGTTACATGTTATACGTTATACATTATACGTTATACGTTATACGTTATATGTTATACGTTGTACGTTCTACGTTATACGTTATACGTTATACGTTATACGTTATACTTTATACGTTATACGTTATACGTTATAAGGTATACGTTATACGTTATACGTTATACGTTATACGTTTTGCGTTTTACGTTATTCGTTATACGTTATACTTTATACGTTATAGGTGTTACGTTATACGTTATACGTTATACGTTATTCGTAATACGTTATACGTGATACGTTATACGTTGTACGTTATACGTTATACGTTATACGTTATACGCTATACATTATACGTTATACGTTATACATTACATGTTATACGTTACACGTTATTCGTTAGACGTCATAGGTTATACGTTATACGTTATACGTTATACGTTATACGTTATACGTTATACGTTATACGTTATACGTCATAGGTTATACGTTATACGTTATACGTTATGCGTTATACGTTATACGTTATACGTTATACGTTATGCGTTATACGTTGTACGATATTCGTTATACGTTATACGTTATTAGTTATACGTTATACGGTATACGTTAAACGTTGTACGTTACATGTTATACGTTATACGTTATACGTTATACGATATACGTTATACGTTATACGTTATACGTTATATGTTATACGTTATACGTTATACGTTATACGTTATACGTTATACGTTATACGTTATACGTTATACGTTATACGTTATACGTTATACGTTATACGTTATACATTATACGTTATATGTTACACGTTGTACGTTCTACGTTATACGTTATACGTTATCCGTTATTAGTTATACGTTATACGGTATACGTTATACGTTGTACGTTACATGTTATACGTTATACGTTATACGTTATACGATATAGGTTATACGTTATACGTTATACGTTATACGTTATACGTTATACGTTATACGTTATACGTTATACGTTATACGTTATACGTTATACGTTATACGTTATACTTTATACGTTATACGTTATACGTTATACGTTATACGTTATACGTTCAACGTTATACGTTCTACGTTATACGTTATACGTTATACATTATACGTTATATGTTACACGTTGTACGTTCTACGTTATACGTTATACGTTATACGTTATACGTTATACTTTATACGTTATACGTTATACGTTATACGTTATACGTTATACGTTATACGTTATACGTTATACGTTATACGTTATACGTTATACGTTATACGTTATACGTTATACGTTATACGTTCTACGTTATACGTTGTACGTTATACGTTTTACGTTGAATGTTATACTTTATACGTAGCATGTAATGCGTCATACGTTTTACGTTATTCGTTATACGTTTTTCGTTACAAGTTATACGTTATACGTTATACGTTATACGTTATACGATATACGTTATACGTTATACGTTATACGTTATACGTTATACGTTATACTTTATACGTTATAGGTGTTACGTTATACGTTATACGTTATACGTTATTCGTAATACGTTATACGTGATACGTTATTCGTTGTACGTTATACGTTATACGTTATACGTTATACGCTATACATTATACGTTATACGTTATACATTACATGTTATACGTTATACGTTATACGTTATACGTCATAGGTTATACGTTTTACGTTATACGTTATACGTTATACGTTATACGTTATACGTTATACGTTATACGTTATACGTTATAGGTCATAGGTTATACGTTATACGTTACACGTTATGCGTTATACGTTATACGTTATACGTTATACTTTATGCGTTATACGTTGTACGATATTCGTTATACGTTATACGTTATTAGTTGTACGTTATACGGTATACGTTATACGTTGTACGTTACATGTTATACGTTATTAGTTATACGTTATACGGTATACGTTATACGTTGTACGTTACATGTTATACGTTATACGTTATACGTTATACGATATACGTTATACGTTATACGTTATACGTTATACGTTATACGTTATACGTTATACGTTATACGTTCTACGTTATACGTTGTGCGTTATACGTTATAAGTTGTACGTTATACGATATACGTTATACGTTATTCTTTATACGTTCTTCGTTACACGTTATACGTTATACGTTGTACGTTATACGTTTTACGTTGAATGTTATACTTTATACGTAGCATGTAATGCGTCATACGTTTTACGTTATTCGTTATACGTTATACGTTATACGTTATACGTTATACGTTATACGTTATACGTTATACGTTATACGTTACACGTTATACGTTATACGTTATACGTTATACGTTATACGTTATACGTTATGGGTTATACGTTATACGTTATACGTTATACGATATACGTTATACGTTATACGTTATACGCTATACGTTATACGCTATACGTTATACGTTATACGGTATACGTTATACGTTATACGTTATACGTTATACGTTATACGTTATACGTTATACGTTATACGTTATACGTTATACGTTATACGTTATACGTTATACGTTATACGTTATACGTTATACTTTATACGTTATAGTTGTTACGTTATACTTTATACGTTATACGTTATTCGTAATACGTTATACGTGATACGTTATACTTTGTACGTTATACGTTATACGTTATACGTTATACATTATACGTTATACGTTATACATTACATGTTATGCGTTATACGTTCTTCGTTACACGTTATACGTTATACGTTGTACGTTATACGTTTTACGTTGAATGTTATACTTTATACGTAGCATGTAATGCGTCATACGTTTTACGTTATTCGTTATACGTTTTTCGTTACAAGTTATACGTTATACGTTATACGTTATACGTTATACGATATACGTTATACGTTATACGTTATACGTTATACGTTATACGTTATACTTTATACGTTATAGGTGTTACGTTATACGTTATACGTTATACGTTATTCGTAATACGTTATACGTGATACGTTATACGTTGTACGTTATACGTTATACGTTATACGTTATACGCTATACATTATACGTTATACGTTATACATTACATGTTATACGTTATACGTTATACGTTATACGTCATAGGTTATACGTTATACGTTATACGTTATACGTTATACGTTATACGTTATACGTTATACGTTATACGTTATAGGTCATAGGTTATACGTTATACGTTATACGTTATGCGTTATACGTTATACGTTATACGTTATACGATATACGTTATACGTTATACGTTATACGCTATACGTTATACGTTATACGTTATACGTTATACGTTATACGTTATACGTTATACGTTATACGTTATATGTTATACGTTATACGTTAGACGTTATACGTTATACGTTATACGTTATACGTTATACGTTATACGTTATACGATATACGTTATACGTTATACGTTATACGCTATACGTTATACGTTAAACGTTATACGTTATACGTTATACGTTATACGTTATACGTTATACGTTATATGTTATACGTTATACGTTAGACGTTATACGTTATACGTTATACGTTATACGTTATACGTTATACGTTATACGTTATACGTTATACGTTATACGTTATACGTTATACGTTATACGATATACGTTATACGTTATACGTTATACGTTATACGTTATACATTATACGTTATACGTTATACGTTATACGTTATACGTTATACGTAATACGTTATACGTTATACGTTATACGTTATACGTTATACGTTATACGTTATACGTTATACGTTATACGTTATACGCTATACGTTACATGTTATACGTTATACATTATACGTTATACGTTATACGTTATACGTTAAACGTTGAACGTTATACGTTATACGTCATACGTTATACGTTATACGTTATGCGTTATAGGATATACGTTATACGTTATACGTTGTACGTTATACGTTATACGTTATACATTATACGTTATACGTTATACGTTATACGTTATACGTTATACGTTAAACGTTGTACGTTATGCGTTATAGGATATACGTTATACGTTATACGTTATACGTTATACCTTATACGTTATACGTTATACGTTATACGTTATACGTTATACGTTATACATTATACGTTATACGTTGAACGTTGTACGATATACGTTATACATTATACGTTATACGTTATACGTTATACGTTAAACGTTGTACGTTATACGTTATACGTTATACGTTATACGTTATACGTTATACGTTATACGTTATACGTTATACGTTATACGTTATACGTTATACGTTATACGTTATACGTTATACGTTATACGTCATACGTTTTACGTTGAATGTTATACTTTATACGTAGCATGTAATGCGTCATACGTTTTACGTTATTCGTTATACGTTTTTCGTTACAAGTTATACGTTATACGTTATACGTTATACGTTATACGATATACGTTATACGTTATACGTTATACGTTATACGTTATACGTTATACGTTATACGTTATACGATATACGTTATACGTTATACGTTATACGTTATACGTTATACGTTATACGTTATACGTTATACTTTATACGTTATAGGTGTTACGTTATACGTTATACGTTATACGTTATTCGTAATACGTTATACGTGATACTTTATACGTTGTACGTTATACGTTATTCGTTATACGTTATACGCTATACATTATACGTTATACGTTATACATTACATGTTATACGTTATACGTTATACGTTATACGTCATAGGTTATACGTTATACGTTATACGTTATACGTTATACGTTATACGTTATACGTTATACGTCATAGGTTATACGTTATACGTTATACGTTATGCGTTATACGTTATACGTTATACGTTATACGTTATACGTTATACGTTATGCGTTATACGTTGTACGATATTCGTTATACGTTATACGTTATTAGTTATACGTTATACGGTATACGTTATACGTTGTACGTTACATGTTATACGTTATACGTTATACGTTATACGATATACGTTATACGTTATACGTTATACGTTATACGTTATACGTTATACGTTATACGTTATACGTTATACGTTATACGTTATACGTTATACTTTATACGTTATACGTTATACGTTATAAGGTATACGTTATACGTTATACGTTATACGTTATACGTTTTGCGTTTTACGTTATTCGTTATACGTTATACTTTATACGTTATAGGTGTTACGTTATACGTTATACGTTATACGTTATTCGTAATACGTTATACGTGATACGTTATACGTTGTACGTTATACGTTATACGTTATACGTTATACGCTATACATTATACGTTATACGTTATACATTACATGTTATACGTTACACGTTATTCGTTAGACGTCATAGGTTATACGTTATACGTTATACGTTATACGTTATACGTTATACGTTATACGTTATACGTTATACGTTATACGTCATAGGTTATACGTTATACGTTATACGTTATGCGTTATACGTTATACGTTATACGTTATACGTTATGCGTTATACGTTGTACGATATTCGTTATACGTTATACGTTATTAGTTATACGTTATACGGTATACGTTAAACGTTGTACGTTACATGTTATACGTTATACGTTATACGTTATACGATATACGTTATACGTTATACGTTATACGTTATATGTTATACGTTATACGTTAAACGTTGTACGTTATACGTTATACGTTATACGTTATACGTTATACGTTATACGTTATGCGTTATACGTTATACGTTATACCTTATACGTTATACGTTATACGTTATACGTTATACGTTATACATTATACGTTATACGTTGAACGTTGTACGATATACGTTATACGTTATACGTTATACGTTATACGTTATACGTTATACGTCACAGGTTATACGTTATATGTTATACGTTACACGTTATACGTTATACGTTACAAGTTATACGTTATACGTCATAGGTTATACGTTGAATGTTATACTTTATACGTAGCATGTAATGCGTCATACGTTTTACGTTATTCGTTATACGTTTTTCGTTACAAGATATACGTTATACGTTATACGTTATACGTCATAGGTTATACGTAATACGTTATACGTTTCACGTTATACATTATGCGTTATACGTTTTACGTTATTCGTTATACGTTATACGTTATACGTTATACGTTATACGATATACGTTATACGTTATACGTTATACGTTATACGTTATACGTTATACGTTATACGTTATACGTTATACGTTGTACGTTATACGTTATACGTTATACGTTATACGTTATACGTTATACGTTATACGTAATACGTTATACGTTATACGTTATACGTTATACGTTATACGTTATACTTTATACGTTATACGTTATACGTTATACGTTATACGTTATACGTTATACGTTATACGTTATACGTTATACGTTATACGTTATACGTTATACGTTATACGTTATACGTTATAGGTTATACGTTATACGTTATACGTTATACGTTACAAGTTATACGTTATACGTCATAGGTTATACGTTGAATGTTATACTTTATACGTAGCATGTAATGCGTCATACGTTTTACGTTATTCGTTATACGTTTTTCGTTACAAGTTATACGTTATACGTTATACGTTATACGTCATAGGTTATACGTAATACGTTATACGTTATACGTTATACATTATGCGTTATACGTTTTACGTTATTCGTTATACGTTATACGTTATACGATATACGTTATACGTTATACGTTATACGTTATACGTTAGACTTTATACGTTATACGTTATACGTTATACGTTATACGTTATACGTTATACGTTATACGTTATACGTTATACGTTATACGTTATACGTTATACGTTATACGTTATACGTTATACGTTATACGTTATACGTTATACGTTATACGTTATACGTTATACGTTATACGTTATACGTTATACGTTATACGATATACGTTATACGTTATACGTTATACGTTATACGTTATACGTTATACGTTATACGTTACATGTTATACGTTATACATTATACGTTATACGTTATACGTTATACGTTATACGTTATACGTTATACGTTATACGTTATACGTTATACGTTATACGATATACGTTATACGTTATACGTTATACGTTATACGTTATACGTTATACGTTATACGTTACATGTTATACGTTATACATTATACGTTATACGTTATACGTTATACGTTATACGTTATACGTTATACGTTATACGTTATACGTTATACGTTATACGTTATACGTTATACGTTATACGTTACACGTTATACGTTATACGTTATACGTTATACGTTATACGTTATACGTTATGGGTTATACGTTATACGTTATACGTTATACGATATACGTTATACGTTATACGTTATACGCTATACGTTATACGCTATACGTTATACGTTATACGGTATACGTTATACGTTATACGTTATACGTTATACGTTATACGTTATACGTTATACGTTATACGTTATACGTTATACGTTATACGTTATACGTTATACGTTATACGTTATACGTTATACGTTATACTTTATACGTTATAGTTGTTACGTTATACTTTATACGTTATACGTTATTCGTAATACGTTATACGTGATACGTTATACTTTGTACGTTATACGTTATACGTTATACGTTATACATTATACGTTATACGTTATACATTACATGTTATGCGTTATACGTTCTTCGTTACACGTTATACGTTATACGTTGTACGTTATACGTTTTACGTTGAATGTTATACTTTATACGTAGCATGTAATGCGTCATACGTTTTACGTTATTCGTTATACGTTTTTCGTTACAAGTTATACGTTATACGTTATACGTTATACGTTATACGATATACGTTATACGTTATACGTTATACGTTATACGTTATACGTTATACTTTATACGTTATAGGTGTTACGTTATACGTTATACGTTATACGTTATTCGTAATACGTTATACGTGATACGTTATACGTTGTACGTTATACGTTATACGTTATACGTTATACGCTATACATTATACGTTATACGTTATACATTACATGTTATACGTTATACGTTATACGTTATACGTCATAGGTTATACGTTATACGTTATACGTTATACGTTATACGTTATACGTTATACGTTATACGTTATACGTTATAGGTCATAGGTTATACGTTATACGTTATACGTTATGCGTTATACGTTATACGTTATACGTTATACGATATACGTTATACGTTATACGTTATACGCTATACGTTATACGTTATACGTTATACGTTATACGTTATACGTTATACGTTATACGTTATACGTTATATGTTATACGTTATACGTTAGACGTTATACGTTATACGTTATACGTTATACGTTATACGTTATACGTTATACGATATACGTTATACGTTATACGTTATACGCTATACGTTATACGTTAAACGTTATACGTTATACGTTATACGTTATACGTTATACGTTATACGTTATATGTTATACGTTATACGTTAGACGTTATACGTTATACGTTATACGTTATACGTTATACGTTATACGTTATACGTTATACGTTATACGTTATACGTTATACGTTATACGTTATACGATATACGTTATACGTTATACGTTATACGTTATACGTTATACGTTATGCGTTATACGTTGTACGATATTCGTTATACGTTATACGTTATTAGTTATACGTTATACGGTATACGTTATACGTTGTACGTTACATGTTATACGTTATACGTTATACGTTATACGATATACGTTATACGTTATACGTTATACGTTATACGTTATACGTTATACGTTATACGTTATACGTTACATGTTATACGTTATACATTATACGTTATACGTTATACGTTATATGTTATACGTTGTACGTTCTACGTTATACGTTATACGTTATACGTTATACGTTATACTTTATACGTTATACGTTATACGTTATAAGGTATACGTTATACGTTATACGTTATACGTTATACGTTTTGCGTTTTACGTTATTCGTTATACGTTATACTTTATACGTTATAGGTGTTACGTTATACGTTATACGTTATACGTTATTCGTAATACGTTATACGTGATACGTTATACGTTGTACGTTATACGTTATACGTTATACGTTATACGCTATACATTATACGTTATACGTTATACATTACATGTTATACGTTACACGTTATTCGTTAGACGTCATAGGTTATACGTTATACGTTATACGTTATACGTTATACGTTATACGTTATACGTTATACGTTATACGTTATACGTCATAGGTTATACGTTATACGTTATACGTTATGCGTTATACGTTATACGTTATACGTTATACGTTATGCGTTATACGTTGTACGATATTCGTTATACGTTATACGTTATTAGTTATACGTTATACGGTATACGTTAAACGTTGTACGTTACATGTTATACGTTATACGTTATACGTTATACGATATACGTTATACGTTATACGTTATACGTTATATGTTATACGTTATACGTTAAACGTTGTACGTTATACGTTATACGTTATACGTTATACGTTATACGTTATACGTTATGCGTTATACGTTATACGTTATACCTTATACGTTATACGTTATACGTTATACGTTATACGTTATACATTATACGTTATACGTTGAACGTTGTACGATATACGTTATACGTTATACGTTATACGTTATACGTTATACGTTATACGTCACAGGTTATACGTTATATGTTATACGTTACACGTTATACGTTATACGTTACAAGTTATACGTTATACGTCATAGGTTATACGTTGAATGTTATACTTTATACGTAGCATGTAATGCGTCATACGTTTTACGTTATTCGTTATACGTTTTTCGTTACAAGATATACGTTATACGTTATACGTTATACGTCATAGGTTATACGTAATACGTTATACGTTTCACGTTATACATTATGCGTTATACGTTTTACGTTATTCGTTATACGTTATACGTTATACGTTATACGATATACGTTATACGTTATACGTTATACGTTATACGTTAGACGTTATACGTTATACGTTATACGTTATACGTTATACGTTATACGTTATACGTTATACGTTATACGTTATACGTTATACGTTATACGTTATACGTTATACGTTATACGTTATACGTTATACGTTATACGTTATACGTTATACGTTATACGTTATACGATATACGTTATACGTTATACGTTATACGTTATACGTTATACGTTATACGTTATACGTTATACGTTATACGTTATACGTTATACGTTATACGTTATACGTTATACGTTATAGGTTATACGTTATACGTTATACGTTATACGTTACAAGTTATACGTTATACGTCATAGGTTATACGTTGAATGTTATACTTTATACGTAGCATGTAATGCGTCATACGTTTTACGTTATTCGTTATACGTTTTTCGTTACAAGTTATACGTTATACGTTATACGTTATACGTCATAGGTTATACGTAATACGTTATACGTTATACGTTATACATTATGCGTTATACGTTTTACGTTATTCGTTATACGTTATACGTTATACGATATACGTTATACGTTATACGTTATACGTTATACGTTAGACTTTATACGTTATACGTTATACGTTATACGTTATACGTTATACGTTATACGTTATACGTTATACGTTATACGTTATACGTTATACGTTATACGTTATACGTTATACGTTATACGTTATACGTTATACGTTATACGTTATACGTTATACGTTATACGTTATACGTTATACGTTATACGTTATACGATATACGTTATACGTTATACGTTATACGTTATACGTTATACGTTATACGTTATACGTTACATGTTATACGTTATACATTATACGTTATACGTTATACGTTATACGTTATACGTTATACGTCATAGGTTATACGTTATACGTTATACGTTATACGTTATACGTTATACGTTATAAGTCATACGTTATACGTTATACGTTATACGTTATACGTTATACGTTATACGTTATACGTTATACGTTATACGTTATACGTTATACGTTATACGTTATACGTTATACGTTATACGTTATACGTTATACGTTATACGTTATACGTTATACGTTATACGTTATACGTTATACGTTATACGTTATACGTTATACGTTATACGTTATACGTTATACGTTATACGTTATACGTTATACGTTATACTTTATACGTTATAGTTGTTACGTTATACGTTATACGTCATAGGTTATACGTAATACGTTATACGTTATACGTTATACATTATGCGTTATACGTTTTACGTTATTCGTTATACGTTATACGTTATACGATATACGTTATACGTTATACGTTATACGTTAGACGTTATACGTTATACGTAATACGTTATACGTTATACGTTATACGCTATACGTTATACGTTATACGCTATACGTTATACGTTATACGTTATACGTTATACGTTATACGTTATACGTTATACGTTATACGTTATACGTTATACGTTATACGTTATACGTTATACGTTATACGTTATACGTTATACGTTATACGTTATACGTTATACGTTATACGTTATACGTTATACGTTATACGTTATACGTTATACGTTATACGTTTTACGTTATACGTTATACGTTATACGTTATACGTTATACGTTATACGTTATACGTTATACGTTATACGTTATACGTTATACGTTATACGTTATACGTTATACGTTATACGTTATACGTTATACGTTATACGTTATACGTTATACGTTATACGTTATACGTTATACGTTATACGTTATACGTTATACGTTATACGTTATACGTTATACGTTATAGGTTATACGTTATACGTTATACGTTATACGTTACAAGTTATACGTTATACGTCATAGGTTATACGTTGAATGTTATACTTTATACGTAGCATGTAATGCGTCATACGTTTTACGTTATTCGTTATACGTTTTTCGTTACAAGTTATACGTTATACGTTGTACGTTATACGTCATAGGTTATACGTAATACGTTATACGTTATACGTTATACATTATGCGTTATACGTTTTACGTTATTCGTTATACGTTATACGTTATACGATATACGTTATACGTTATACGTTATACGTTATACGTTAGACTTTATACGTTATACGTTATACGTTATACGTTATACATTATACGTTATACGTTATACGTTATACGTTATACGTTATACGTTATACGTTATACGTTATACGTTATACGTTATACGTTATACGTTATACGTTATACGTTATACGTTATACGTTATACGTTATACGTTATAGGTTATACGTTATACGTTATACGTTATACGTTACAAGTTATACGTTATACGTCATAGGTTATACGTTGAATGTTATACTTTATACGTAGCATGTAATGCGTCATACGTTTTACGTTATTCGTTATACGTTTTTCGTTACAAGTTATACGTTATACGTTATACGTTATACGTCATAGGTTATACGTAATACGTTATACGTTATACGTTATACATTATGCGTTATACGTTTTACGTTATTCGTTATACGTTATACGTTATACGATATACGTTATACGTTATACGTTATACGTTATACGTTAGACTTTATACGTTATACGTTATACGTTATACGTTATACATTATACGTTATACGTTATACGTTATACGTTATACGTTATACGTTATACGTTATACGTTATACGTTATACGTTATACGTTATACGTTATACGTTATACGTTATACGTTATACGTTATACGTTATACGTTATACGTTATACGATATACGTTATACGTTATACGTTATACGTTATACGTTATACGTTATACGTTATACGTTACATGTTATACGTTATACATTATACGTTATACGTTATACGTTATACGTTATACGTTATACGTCATAGGTTATACGTTATACGTTATACGTTATACGTCATACGTTATACGTCATACGTTATACGTTATACGTTATACGTTATACGTTATACGTTATACGTTATACGTTATACGTTATACGTTATACGTTATACGTTATACGTTATACGTTATACGTTATACGTTATACGTTATACGTTATACGTTATACGTTATACGTTATACGTTATACGTTATACGTTATACGTTATACGTTATACGTTATACGTTATACGTTATACGTTATACGTTATACGTTATACGTTATACGTTATACGTTATACGTTATACGTTATACGTTATACGTTATACGTTATACGTTATACGTTATACGTTATACGTTATACGTTATACGTTATACGTTACACGTTATACGTTACACGTTATACGTTACACGTTACACGTTACACGTTACACGTTATACGTTATACGTTATACGTTATACGTTATACGTTATACGTTATACGTTATACGTTATACGTTATACGTTATACGTTATACGTTATACGTTATACGTTATACGTTATACGTTATACGATATACGTTATACGTTATACGTTATACGTTATACGTTATACGTTATACGTTATACGTTATACGTCATAGGTTATACGTAATACGTTATACGTTATACGTTATACATTATGCGTTATACGTTTTACGTTATTCGTTATACGTTATACGTTATACGATATACGTTATACGTTATACGTTATACGTTATACGTTATACGTTATACGTTATACGTTATACGTTATACGTTATACGTTATACGTTATACGTTATACTTTATACGTTATACGTTATACGTTATACGTTATACGTTATACGTTATACGTTATACGTTATACGTTATACGTTATACGTTATACGTTATACGTTGTACGTTATACGTTATAAGTTGTACGTTATACGATATACGTTATACGTTATTCTTTATACGTTCTTCGTTACACGTTATACGTTATACGTTGTACTTTATACGTTATAGGTGTTACGTTATACGTTATATGTTAAACGTTATTCGTAATACGTTATACGTGATACGTTATACGTTGTACGTTATACGTTATACGTTATACGTTATACGTTATACGTTATACGTTATACGTTATACGTTATACGTTATACGTTATACGTTATACGTTATACGTTATACGTTATACGTTATACGTTATACGTTATACGTTATACGTTATACGTTATACGTTATACGTTATACGTTATACGTTATACGTTATACGTTATACGTTATACGTTATACGTTATACGTTATACGTTATACGTTATACGTTATACGTTATACGTTATACGTTATACGTTATACGTTATACGTTATACGTTATACGTTATTCGTGACACGTTATACGTTATACGTTATACGTTATACGTTATTCGTGATACGTTATACGTGATACGTTATACGTTGTACGTTATACGTTATACGTTATACGTTATACGTTATACGTTATACGTTATACGTTATACGTTATACGTTTTACGTTATACGTTATACGTTATACGTTATACGTTGTACGTTATACGTTATAAGTTGTACGTTATACGATATACGTTATACGTTATTCTTTATACGTTCTTCGTTACACGTTATACGTTATACGTTGTACGTTATACGTTTTACGTTGAATGTTATACTTTATACGTAGCATGTAATGCGTCATACGTTTTACGTTATTCGTTATACGTTTTTCGTTACAAGTTATACGTTATACGTTATACGTTATACGTTATACGATATACGTTATACGTTATACGTTATACGTTATACGTTATACGTTATACGTTATACTTTATACGTTATAGGTGTTACGTTATACGTTATACGTTATATGTTATTCGTAATACGTTATACGTGATACGTTATACGTTGTACGTTATACGTTATACCTTATACGTTATACGCTATACATTATACGTTATACGTTATACATTACATGTTATACGTTATACGTTATACGTTATACGTCATAGGTTATACGTTATACGTTATACGTTATACGTTATACGTTATACGTTATACGTTATACGTTATAGGTCATAGGTTATACGTTATACGTTATACGTTATGGGTTATACGTTATACGTTATACGTTATACGATATACGTTATACGTTATACGTTATACGCTATACGTTATACGTTATACGTTATACGTTATACGTTATACGTTATACGTTATACGTTATACGTTATACGTTATACGTTATACGTTATACGTTATACGTTATACGTTATACGTTATACGTTATACGTTATACGTTATACGTTATACGTTATACGTTATACGTTATACGTTATACGTTATACGTTATACGTTATACGTTATACGTTATACGTTATACGTTATACGTTATACGTTATACGTTATACGTTGTACGTTATACGTTATAAGTTGTACGTTATACGATATACGTTATACGTTATTCTTTATACGTTCTTCGTTACACGTTATACGTTATACGTTGTACTTTATACGTTATAGGTGTTACGTTATACGTTATATGTTAAACGTTATTCGTAATACGTTATACGTGATACGTTATACGTTGTACGTTATACGTTATACGTTATACGTTATACGTTATACGTTATACGTTATACGTTATACGTTATACGTTATACGTTATACGTTATACGTTATACGTTATACGTTATACGTTATACGTTATACGTTATACGTTATACGTTATACGTTATACGTTATACGTTATACGTTATACGTTATACGTTATACGTTATACGTTATACGTTATACGTTATACGTTATACGTTATACGTTATACGTTATACGTTATACGTTATACGTTATACGTTATACGTTATACGTTATACGTTATACGTTATACGTTATACGTTATACGTTATACGTTATTCGTGACACGTTATACGTTATACGTTATACGTTATACGTTATTCGTGATACGTTATACGTGATACGTTATACGTTGTACGTTATACGTTATACGTTATACGTTATACGTTATACGTTATACGTTATACGTTATACGTTATACGTTTTACGTTATACGTTATACGTTATACGTTATACGTTGTACGTTATACGTTATAAGTTGTACGTTATACGATATACGTTATACGTTATTCTTTATACGTTCTTCGTTACACGTTATACGTTATACGTTGTACGTTATACGTTTTACGTTGAATGTTATACTTTATACGTAGCATGTAATGCGTCATACGTTTTACGTTATTCGTAATACGTTTTTCGTTACAAGTTATACGTTATACGTTATACGTTATACGTTATACGATATACGTTATACGTTATACGTTATACGTTATACGTTATACGTTATACGTTATACTTTATACGTTATAGGTGTTACGTTATACGTTATACGTTATATGTTATTCGTAATACGTTATACGTGATACGTTATACGTTGTACGTTATACGTTATACCTTATACGTTATACGCTATACATTATACGTTATACGTTATACATTACATGTTATACGTTATACGTTATACGTTATACGTCATAGGTTATACGTTATACGTTATACGTTATACGTTATACGTTATACGTTATACGTTATACGTTATAGGTCATAGGTTATACGTTATACGTTATACGTTATGGGTTATACGTTATACGTTATACGTTATACGATATACGTTATACGTTATACGTTATACGCTATACGTTATACGTTATACGTTATACGTTATACGTTATACGTTATACGTTATACGTTATACGTTATACGTTATACGTTATACGTTATACGTTATACGTTATACGTTATACGTTATACGTTATACGTTATACGTTATACGTTATACGTTATACGTTATACGTTATACGTTATACGTTATACGTTATACGTTATACGTTATACGTTATACGTTATACGTTATACGTTATACTTTATACGTTATAGTTGTTACGTTATGCGTTATACGTCATACGTTATTCGTAATACGTTATACGTGATACGTTATACTTTGTACGTTATACGTTATTAGTTATACGTTATACGGTATACGTTATACGTTGTACGTTACATGTTATACGTTATACGTTATACGTTATACGATATACGTTATACGTTATACGTTATACGTTATACGTTATACGTTATACGTTATACGTTATACGCTATACGTTACATGTTATACGTTATACATTATACGTTATACGTTATACGTTATACGTTATACGTTATACTTTATACGTTATACGTTATACGTTATACGTTATACGTTATATGTTATACGTCATACGTTATACGTTATACGTTATACGTTATACGTTATACGTTATACGTTATACGTTATACGTTATACGTTATACGTTATACGTTATACGTTATACGTTATACGTTATACGTTATACGTTATACGTTATACGTTATACGTTATACGTTATACGTTATACGTTATACGTTATACGTTATACGTTATTCGTTATACGTTATACGTTATACGTTATACGTTATACTTTATACGTTATACGTTATACGTTATACGTTATACGTTATACGTTATACGTTATACGTTATACGTTATACTTTATACGTTATAGTTGTTACGTTATACTTTATACGTTATACGTTATTCGTAATACGTTATACGTGATACGTTATACTTTGTACGTTATACGTTATACGTTATACGTTATACATTATACGTTATACGTTATACATTACATGTTATGCGTTATACGTTCTTCGTTACACGTTATACGTTATACGTTGTACGTTATACGTTTTACGTTGAATGTTATACTTTATACGTAGCATGTAATGCGTCATACGTTTTACGTTATTCGTTATACGTTTTTCGTTACAATTTATACGTTATACGTTATACGTTATACGTTATACGATATACGTTATACGTTATACGTTATACGTTATACGTTATACGTTATACTTTATACGTTATAGGTGTTACGTTATACGTTATACGTTATACGTTATTCGTAATACGTTATACGTGATACGTTATACGTTGTACGTTATACGTTATACGTTATACGTTATACGCTGTACATTATACGTTATACGTTATACATTACATGTTATACGTTATACGTTATACGTTATACGTCATAGGTTATACGTTATACGTTATACGTTATACGTTATACGTTATACGTTATACGTTATACGTTATAGGTCATAGGTTATACGTTATACGTTATACGTTATGCGTTATACGTTATACGTTATACGTTATACGATATACGTTATACGTTATACGTTATACGCTATACGTTATACGTTATACGTTATACGTTATACGTTATACGTTATACGTTATACGTTATACGTTATATGTTATACGTTATACGTTAGACGTTATACGTTATACGTTATACGTTATACGTTATACGTTATACGTTATACGTTATACGTTATACGTTATACGTTATACGTTATACGTTATACGTTATACGTTATACGTTATACGTTATACGTTATACGTTATACGTTATACGTTATACGTTATACGTTATACGTTATACGTTATACGTTATACGTTATACGTTATACGTAATACGTTATACGTTATACGTTATACGTTATACGTTATACGTTATACGTTATACGTTATACGTTATACGTTATACGTTATACGATATACGTTATACGTTATACGTTATACGTTATACGTTATACGTTATACGTTATACGTTATACGTTATACGTTATACGTTATACGTTATACGTTATACGTTATACGTTATACGTTATACGTTATACGTTATACGTTATACGTTATACGTTATACGTTATACGTTATACGTTGTACGTTATACGTTATAAGTTGTACGTTATACGATATACGTTATACGTTATTCTTTATACGTTCTTCGTTACACGTTATACGTTATACGTTGTACTTTATACGTTATAGGTGTTACGTTATACGTTATATGTTAAACGTTATTCGTAATACGTTATACGTGATACGTTATACGTTGTACGTTATACGTTATACGTTATACGTTATACGTTATACGTTATACGTTATACGTTATACGTTATACGTTATACGTTATACGTTATACGTTATACGTTATACGTTATACGTTATACGTTATACGTTATACGTTATACGTTATACGTTATACGTTATACGTTATACGTTATACGTTATACGTTATACGTTATACGTTATACGTTATACGTTATACGTTATACGTTATACGTTATACGTTATACGTTATACGTTATACGTTATACGTTATACGTTATACGTTATACGTTATACGTTATACGTTATACGTTATACGTTATACGTTATTCGTGACACGTTATACGTTATACGTTATACGTTATACGTTATTCGTGATACGTTATACGTGATACGTTATACGTTGTACGTTATACGTTATACGTTATACGTTATACGTTATACGTTATACGTTATACGTTATACGTTATACGTTTTACGTTATACGTTATACGTTATACGTTATACGTTGTACGTTATACGTTATAAGTTGTACGTTATACGATATACGTTATACGTTATTCTTTATACGTTCTTCGTTACACGTTATACGTTATACGTTGTACGTTATACGTTTTACGTTGAATGTTATACTTTATACGTAGCATGTAATGCGTCATACGTTTTACGTTATTCGTTATACGTTTTTCGTTACAAGTTATACGTTATACGTTATACGTTATACGTTATACGATATACGTTATACGTTATACGTTATACGTTATACGTTATACGTTATACGTTATACGTTATACTTTATACGTTATAGGTGTTACGTTATACGTTATACGTTATATGTTATTCGTAATACGTTATACGTGATACGTTATACGTTGTACGTTATACGTTATACCTTATACGTTATACGCTATACATTATACGTTATACGTTATACATTACATGTTATACGTTATACGTTATACGTTATACGTCATAGGTTATACGTTATACGTTATACGTTATACGTTATACGTTATACGTTATACGTTATACGTTATAGGTCATAGGTTATACGTTATACGTTATACGTTATGGGTTATACGTTATACGTTATACGTTATACGATATACGTTATACGTTATACGTTATACGCTATACGTTATACGTTATACGTTATACGTTATACGTTATACGTTATACGTTATACGTTATACGTTATACGTTATACGTTATACGTTATACGTTATACGTTATACGTTATACGTTATACGTTATACGTTATACGTTATACGTTATACGTTATACGTTATACGTTATACGTTATACGTTATACGTTATACGTTATACGTTATACGTTATACGTTATACGTTATACGTTATACTTTATACGTTATAGTTGTTACGTTATGCGTTATACGTCATACGTTATTCGTAATACGTTATACGTGATACGTTATACTTTGTACGTTATACGTTATTAGTTATACGTTATACGGTATACGTTATACGTTGTACGTTACATGTTATACGTTATACGTTATACGTTATACGATATACGTTATACGTTATACGTTATACGTTATACGTTATACGTTATACGTTATACGTTATACGCTATACGTTACATGTTATACGTTATACATTATACGTTATACGTTATACGTTATACGTTATACGTTATACTTTATACGTTATACGTTATACGTTATACGTTATACGTTATATGTTATACGTCATACGTTATACGTTATACGTTATACGTTATACGTTATACGTTATACGTTATACGTTATACGTTATACGTTATACGTTATACGTTATACGTTATACGTTATACGTTATACGTTATACGTTATACGTTATACGTTATACGTTATACGTTATACGTTATACGTTATACGTTATACGTTATACGTTATTCGTTATACGTTATACGTTATACGTTATACGTTATACTTTATACGTTATACGTTATACGTTATACGTTATACGTTATACGTTATACGTTATACGTTATACGTTATACTTTATACGTTATAGTTGTTACGTTATACTTTATACGTTATACGTTATTCGTAATACGTTATACGTGATACGTTATACTTTGTACGTTATACGTTATACGTTATACGTTATACATTATACGTTATACGTTATACATTACATGTTATGCGTTATACGTTCTTCGTTACACGTTATACGTTATACGTTGTACGTTATACGTTTTACGTTGAATGTTATACTTTATACGTAGCATGTAATGCGTCATACGTTTTACGTTATTCGTTATACGTTTTTCGTTACAATTTATACGTTATACGTTATACGTTATACGTTATACGATATACGTTATACGTTATACGTTATACGTTATACGTTATACGTTATACTTTATACGTTATAGGTGTTACGTTATACGTTATACGTTATACGTTATTCGTAATACGTTATACGTGATACGTTATACGTTGTACGTTATACGTTATACGTTATACGTTATACGCTGTACATTATACGTTATACGTTATACATTACATGTTATACGTTATACGTTATACGTTATACGTCATAGGTTATACGTTATACGTTATACGTTATACGTTATACGTTATACGTTATACGTTATACGTTATAGGTCATAGGTTATACGTTATACGTTATACGTTATGCGTTATACGTTATACGTTATACGTTATACGATATACGTTATACGTTATACGTTATACGCTATACGTTATACGTTATACGTTATACGTTATACGTTATACGTTATACGTTATACGTTATACGTTATACGTTATATGTTATACGTTATACGTTAGACGTTATACGTTATACGTTATACGTTATACGTTATACGTTATACGTTATACGTTATACGTTATACGTTATACGTTATACGTTATACGTTATACGTTATACGTTATACGTTATACGTTATACGTTATACGTTATACGTTATACGTTATACGTTATACGTTATACGTTATACGTTATACGTTATACGTTATACGTTATACGTAATACGTTATACGTTATACGTTATACGTTATACGTTATACGTTATACGTTATACGTTATACGTTATACGTTATACGTTATACGATATACGTTATACGTTATACGTTATACGTTATACGTTATACGTTATACGTTATACGTTATACGTTATACGTTATACGTTATACGTTATACGTTATACGTTATACGTAATACGTTATACGTTATACGTTATACGCTATACGTTACATGTTATACGTTATACATTATACGTTATACGTTTTACATTATACGTTATACGTCACAGGTTATACGTTATATGTTATACGTTATACGTTATACGTTATACGTCATACGTTATACGTCATACGTTATACGTTATACGTTATGCGTTATACGTTATACGTTATACGTTATACGTTATACGTTATACGTTATACGTCATAGGTTATACGTAATACGTTATACGTTATACGTTATACATTATGCGTTATACGTTTTACGTTATTCGTTATACGTTATACGTTATACGATATACGTTATACGTTATACGTTATACGTTATACGTTATACGTTATACGTTATACGTTATACGTTATACGTTATACGTTATACGTTATACTTTATACGTTATACGTTATACGTTATACGTTATACGTTATACGTTATACGTTATACGTTATACGTTATACGTTATACGTTATACGTTATACGTTGTACGTTATACGTTATAAGTTGTACGTTATACGATATACGTTATACGTTATTCTTTATACGTTCTTCGTTACACGTTATACGTTATACGTTGTACTTTATACGTTATAGGTGTTACGTTATACGTTATATGTTAAACGTTATTCGTAATACGTTATACGTGATACGTTATACGTTGTACGTTATACGTTATACGTTATACGTTATACGTTATACGTTATACGTTATACGTTATACGTTATACGTTATACGTTATACGTTATACGTTATACCTTATACGTTATACGCTATACATTATACGTTATACGTTATACATTACATGTTATACGTTATACGTTATACGTTATACGTCATAGGTTATACGTTATACGTTATACGTTATACGTTATACGTTATACGTTATACGTTATACGTTATAGGTCATAGGTTATACGTTATACGTTATACGTTATGGGTTATACGTTATACGTTATACGTTATACGATATACGTTATACGTTATACGTTATACGCTATACGTTATACGTTATACGTTATACGTTATACGTTATACGTTATACGTTATACGTTATACGTTATACGTTATACGTTATACGTTATACGTTATACGTTATACGTTATACGTTATACGTTATACGTTATACGTTATACGTTATACGTTATACGTTATACGTTATACGTTATACGTTATACGTTATACGTTATACGTTATACTTTATACGTTATAGTTGTTACGTTATGCGTTATACGTCATACGTTATTCGTAATACGTTATACGTGATACGTTATACTTTGTACGTTATACGTTATTAGTTATACGTTATACGGTATACGTTATACGTTGTACGTTACATGTTATACGTTATACGTTATACGTTATACGATATACGTTATACGTTATACGTTATACGTTATACGTTATACGTTATACGTTATACGTTATACTTTATACGTTATACGTTATACGTTATACGTTATACGTTATATGTTATACGTCATACGTTATACGTTATACGTTATACGTTATACGTTATACGTTATACGTTATACGTTATACGTTATACGTTATACGTTATACGTTATACGTTATACGTTATACGTTATACGTTATACGTTATACGTTATACGTTATACGTTATACGTTATACGTTATACGTTATACGTTATACGTTATTCGTTATACGTTATACGTTATACGTTATACGTTATACTTTATACGTTATACGTTATACGTTATACGTTATACATTACATGTTATGCGTTATACGTTCTTCGTTACACGTTATACGTTATACGTTGTACGTTATACGTTTTACGTTGAATGTTATACTTTATACGTAGCATGTAATGCGTCATACGTTTTACGTTATTCGTTATACGTTTTTCGTTACAAGTTATACGTTATACGTTATACGTTATACGTTATACGATATACGTTATACGTTATACGTTATACGTTATACGTTATACGTTATACGTTATACATTATACGTTATACGTTATACATTACATGTTATGCGTTATACGTTCTTCGTTACACGTTATACGTTATACGTTGTACGTTATACGTTTTACGTTGAATGTTATACTTTATACGTAGCATGTAATGCGTCATACGTTTTACGTTATTCGTTATACGTTTTTCGTTACAAGTTATACGTTATACGTTATACGTTATACGTTATACGATATACGTTATACGTTATACGTTATACGTTATACGTTATACGTTATACGTTATACGTTATACGTTATTCGTAATACGTTATACGTGATACGTTATACGTTGTACGTTATACGTTATACGTTATACGTTATACGCTATACATTATACGTTATACGTTATACATTACATGTTATACGTTATACGTCATACGTTATACGTCATAGGTTATACGTTATACGTTATACGTTATACGTTATACGTTATACGTTATACGTTATACGTTATAGGTCATAGGTTATACGTTATACGTTATACGTTATGCGTTATACGTTATACGTTATACGTTATACGATATACGTTATACGTTATACGTTATACGCTATACGTTATACGTTATACGTTATACGTTATACGTTATACGTTATACGTTATACGTTATACGTTATATGTTATACGTTATACGTTAGACGTTATACGTTATACGTTATACGTTATACGTTATACGTTATACGTTATACGTTATACGTTATACGTTATACGTTATACGTTATACGTTATACGTTATACGTTATACGTTATACGTTATACGTTATACGTTATACGTTATACGTTATACGTTATACGTTATACGTTATACGTTATACGTTATACGTTATACGTAATACGTTATACGTTATACGTTATACGTTATACGTTATACGTTATACGTTATACGTTATACGTTATACGTTATACGCTATACGTTACATGTTATACGTTATACATTATACGTTATACGTTATACGTTATACGTTATACGTCACAGGTTATACGTTATATGTTATACGTTACACGTTATACGTTATACGTCATACGTTATACGTTATACGTTATACGTTATACGTTATACGTTATACGTTATACGTTATACGTTATACGTTATACGTTATACGTTATACGTTATACGTTATACGTTATACGTTATACGTTATACGTTATACGTTATACGTTATACGTTATACGTAATACATTATACGTTATACGTTATACGTTATACGTTATACGTTATACTTTATACGTTATACGTTATACGTTATACGTTATACGTTATACGTTATACGTTATACGTTATACGTTATACGTTATACGTTATACGTTATACGTTATATGTTATACGTTATACGTTATACGTTATACGTTACAAGTTATACGTTATACGTCATAGGTTATACGTTGAATGTTATACTTTATACGTAGCATGTAATGCGTCATACGTTTTACGTTATTCGTTATACGTTTTTCGTTACAAGATATACGTTATACGTTATACGTTATACGTCATAGGTTATACGTAATACGTTATACGTTATACGTTATACATTATGCGTTATACGTTTTACGTTATTCGTTATACGTTATACGTTATACGTTATACGATATACGTTATACGTTATACGTTATACGTTATACGTTAGACGTTATACGTTATACGTTATACGTTATACGTTATACGTTATACGTTATACGTTATACGTTATACGTTATACGTTATACGTTATACGTTATACGTTATACGTTATACGTTATACGTTATACGTCATACGTTATACGTTATACGTTATACGTTATACGTTATACGTTATACGTTATACGTTATACGTTATACGTTATACGTTATACGTTATACGTTATACGTTATACGTTATACGTTATACGTTATACGTTATACGTTATACGTTATACGTTATACGTTATACGTTATACGTTATACGTTATACGTTATACGTTATACGTTATACGTTATACGTTATACGTTATACGTTAAACGTTATACGTTATACTTTATACGTTATACGTTATACGTTATACGTTATACGTTATACGTTATACGTTATACGTTATACGTTATACGTTATACGTTATATGTTATACATTATACGTTATATGTTATACGTTGTACGTTCTACGTTATACGTTATACGTTATACGTTATACGTTATACGTTATACGTTATACGTTCTACGTTATACGTTGTACGTTATACGTTATAAGTTGTACGTTATACGTTATACGTTATACGTTATTCTTTATACGTTATATGTTATACGTTGTACGTTCTACGTTATACGTTATACGTTATACGTTATACGTTATACGTTATACGTTATACGTTATACGTTATGCGTTATACGTTGTACGATATTCGTTATACGTTATACGTTATTAGTTATACGTTATACGGTATACGTTATACGTTGTACGTTACATGTTATACGTTATACGTTATACGTTATACGATATACGTTATACGTTATACGTTATACGTTATACGTTATACGTTATACGTTATACGTTATACGTTATACGTTATACGTTATACGTTATACGTTATACGTTATATGTTATACTTTATACGTTATACGTTATACGTTCTACGTTATACGTTATACGTTATACGTTATACGTTATACGTTATACGTTCTACGTTATACGTTATACGTTATACGTTATACATTATACGTTATATGTTATACGTTGTACGTTCTACGTTATACGTTATACGTTATACGTTATACTTTATACGTTATACGTTATACGTTATACGTTATACGTTATACGTTATACGTTATACGTTATACGTTATACGTTATACGTTATACGTTATACGTTATACGTTATACGTTATACGTTATACGTTATACGTTCTACGTTATACGTCGTACGTTATACGTTATAAGTTGTACGTTATACGTTATACGTTATACGTTATTCTTTATACGTTATATGTTATACGTTGTACGTTCTACGTTATACGTTATACGTTATACGTTATACGTTATACGTTATACGTTATACGTTATACGTTATACTTTATACGTTATGGTTGTTACGTTATACGTTATACGTCATAGGTTATACGTAATACGTTATACGTTATACGTTATACATTATGCGTTATACGTTTTACGTTATTCGTTATACGTTATACGTTATACGATATACGTTATACGTTATACGTTATACGTTATACGTTAGACGTTATACGTTATACGTTATACGTTATACGTTATACGTTATACGCTATACGTTATACGTTATACGTTATACGTTATACGTTATACGTTATACGTTATACGTTATACGTTTTACGTTATACGTTATACGTTATACGTTATACGTTATACGTTATACGTTATACGTTATACGTTATACGTTATACGTTATACGTTATACGTTATACGTTATACGTTATACGTTATACGTTATACGTTATACGTTATACGTTATACGTTATACGTTATACGTTATACGTTATACGTTATACGTTATACGTTATACGTTATACGTTATACGTTATACGTTATACGTTATACGTTATACGTTATACGTTATACGTTATACGTTATACGTTATACGTTATACGTTATACGTTATACGTTATACGTTATACGTTATACGTTATACGTTATACGTTATACGTTATACGTTATACGTTATACGTTATACGTTATACGTTATACGTTATACGTTATACGTTATACGTTTTACGTTATACGTTATACGTTATACGTTATACGTTATACGTTATACGTTATAAGTTGTACGTTATACGATATACGTTATACGTTATTCTTTATACGTACTTCGTTACACGTTATACGTTATACGTTGTACGTTATACGTTTTACGTTGAATGTTATACTTTATACGTAGCATGTAATGCGTCATACGTTTTACGTTATTCGTTATACGTTTTTCGTTACAAGTTATACGTTATACGTTATACGTTATACGTTATACGATATACGTTATACGTTATACGTTATACGTTATACGTAATACGTTATACGTTATACTTTATACGTTATAGGTGTTACGTTATACGTTATACGTTATACGTTATTCGTAATACGTTATACGTGATACGTTATACGTTGTACGTTATACGTTATGCGTTATACGTTATACGCTATACATTATACGTTATACGTTATACATTACATGTTATACGTTATACGTTATACGTTATACGTCATAGGTTATACGTTATACGTTATACGTTATACGTTATACGTTATACGTTATACGTTATACGTTATATGTCATAGGTTATACGTTATACGTTATACGTTATGCGATATACGTTATACGTTATACGTTATACGATATACGTTATACGTTATACGTTATACGCTATACATTATACGTTATACGTTATACGTTATACGTTATACGTTATACGTTATACGTTATACGTTATACGTTATACGTTATATGTTATACGTTATACGTTATACGTTATACGTTATACGTTATACGTTATACGTTATACGTTATACGTTATTCGTTATACGTTATACGTTATACGTTATACGTTATACGTTATACGTTATACGTTATACGTTATACGTTATACGTTGTACGTTATACTTTATACGTTATACGTTATACGTTATACGTTATACGTTATACGTTATACGTTATACGTTATACGTTATACGTTATACGTTATACGTTATACGTTATACGTTATACGTTATACGTTATACGTTATACGTTATACGTTATACGTTATACGATATACGTTATACGTTATACGTTATACGTTATACGTTATACGTTATACGTTACATGTTATACGTTATACATTATACGTTATACGTTATACGTTATACGTTATACGTTATACGTTATACGTTATACGTTATACGTTATACGTTATAGGTTATACGTTATACGTTATACGTTATACGTTATACGTTATACGTTATACGTTACATGTTATACGTTATACATTATACGTTATACGTTATACGTTATACGTTATACGTTATACGTTATTCGTTATACGTTATACGTTATACGTTATACGTTATACGTTATACGTTATACGTTATACGTTATACGTTATACGTTATACGTTATACGTTATACGTTATACGTTATACGTTATACGTTATACGTTATACGTTATACGTTATACGTTATACGTTAAACGTTATACGTTATACTTTATACTTTATACGTTATACGTTATACGTTATACGTTATACGTTATACGTTATACGTTTTACGTTATACGTTATACGTTATACGTTATACGTTATACGTTATACGTTGTACGTTCTACGTTATACGTTATACGTTATACGTTATACGTTATACGTTATACGTTATACGTTATACGTTATACGTAATACGTTATACGTTATACGTTATACGTTATACGTTATACGTTATACGTTATACGTTATACGTTATACGTTATACGCTATACGTTACATGTTATACGTTATACATTATACGTTATACGTTATACGTTATACGTTATACGTCACAGGTTATACGTTATATGTTATACGTTACACGTTATACGTTATACGTCATACGTTATACGTTATACGTTATACGTTATACGTTATACGTTATACGTTATACGTTATACGTTATACGTTATACGTTATACGTTATACGATATACGTTATACGTTATACGTTATACGTTATACGTTACACGTTATACGTTACATGTTATACGTTATACATTATACGTTATACGTTATACGTTATACGTTATACGTTATACGTTATACGTTATACGTTATACGTTATACGTTATACGTTATACGTTATACGTTATACGTTATACGTTATACGTTATACGTTATACGTTATACGTTATACGTTATACGTTATACGTTATACGTTATACGTTATACGTTATACGTTATACGTTATACGTTATACGTTATACGTTATACGTTATACGTTATACGTTATACGTTAAACGTTATACGTTATACTTTATACTTTATACGTTATACGTTATACGTTATACGTTATACGTTATACGTTATACGTTTTACGTTATACGTTATACGTTATACGTTATACGTTATATGTTATACGTTGTACGTTCTACGTTATACGTTATACGTTATACGTTATACGTTATACTTTATACGTTATACGTTATACGTTATACGTTATACGTTATACGTTATACGTTATACGTCATACGTTGTACGTTATACGTTATAAGTTGTACGTTATACGATATACGTTATACGTTATTCTTTATACGTTCTTCGTTACACGTTATACGTTATACGTTATACGTTATACGTTTTACGTTGAATGTTACACTTTATACGTAGCATGTAATGCCTCATACGTTTTACGTTATTCGTTATACGTTTTTCGTTACAAGTTATACGTTATACGTTATACGTTATACGTTATACGTTATACGATATACGTTATACGTTATACGTTATACGTTATACGTTATACGTTATACGTTATACGTTATACGTTATACTTTATACGTTATAGGTGTTACGTTATACGTTATACGTTATACGTTATACGTTATACGTTATACGTTATACGTTATACGTTATACGTTATACGTTATACGTTATACGTTATACGTTATACGTTATACGTTATACGTTATACGTTATACGTTATACGTTATACGTTAGACGTTATACGTTATACGTTATACGTTATACGTTATACGTTATACGTTATACGTTATACGTTACACGTTATACGTTACACGTTATACGTTACACGTTATACGTTATACGTTATACGTTATACGTTATACGTTATACGTTATACGTTATACGTTATACGTTATACGTTATACGTTATACCTAATACGTTATACGTTATACGTTATACGTTATACGTTATACGTTATACGTTATACGTTATACGTTATACGTTATACGTTGTACGTTATACGCTATACGTTACATGTTATACGTTATACATTATACGTTATACGTTATACGTTATACGTTATACGTCACAGGTTATACGTTATATGTTATACGTTACACGTTATACGTTATACGTCATACGTTATACGTTATACGTTATACGTTATACGTTATACGTTATACGTTATACGTTATACGTTATACGTTATACGTTATACGTTATACGTTATACGTTATACGTTATACGTTATACGTTATACGTTATACGTTATACGTTATACGTTATACGTAATACGTTATACGTTATACGTTACAAGTTATACGTTATACGTCATAGGTTATACGTTGAATGTTATACTTTATACGTAGCATGTAATGCGTCATACGTTTTACGTTATTCGTTATACGTTTTTCGTTACAAGATATACGTTATACGTTATACGTTATACGTCATAGGTTATACGTAATACGTTATACGTTATACGTTATACATTATGCGTTATACGTTTTACGTTATTCGTTATACGTTATACGTTATACGATATACGTTATACGTTATACGTTATACGTTATACGTTAGACGTTATACGTTATACGTTATACGTTATACGTTATACGTTATACGTTATACGTTATACGTTATACGTTATACGTTATACGTTATACGTTATACGTTATACGTTATACGTTATACGTTATACGTTATACGTTATACGTAATACGTTATACGTTATACGTTATACGTTATACGTTATACGTTATACTTTATACGTTATACGTTATACGTTATACGTTATACGTTATACGTTATACGTTATACGTTATACGTTATACGTTATACGTTATACGTTATACGTTATAGGTTATACGTTATACGTTATACGTTATACGTTACAAGTTATATGTTATACGTCATAGGTTATACGTTGAATGTTATACTTTATACGTAGCATGTAATGCGTCATACGTTTTACGTTATTCGTTATACGTTTTTCGTTACAAGTTATACGTTATACGTTATACGTTATACGTTATACGTTATACGTTATACGTTAGACGTTATACGTTATACGTTATACGTTATACGTTATACGTTATACGTTATACGTTAGACGTTATACGTTATACGTTATACGTTATACGTTATACGTTATACGCTATACGTTATACGTTATACGTTATACGTTATACGTTATACGTTATACGTTATACGTTATACGTTTTACGTTATACGTTATACGTTATACGTTATACGTTATACGTTATACGTTATACGTTATACTTTATACGTTATAGTTGTTACGTTATACGTTATACGTCATAGGTTATACGTAATACGTTATACGTTATACGTTATACATTATGCGTTATACGTTTTACGTTATTCGTTATACGTTATACGTTATACGATATACGTTATGCGTTATACGTTATACGTTATACGTTAGACGTTATACGTTATACGTTATACGTTATACGTTATACGTTATACGCTATACGTTATACGTTATACGTTATACGTTATACGTTATACGTTATACGTTATACGTTATACGTTTTACGTTATACGTTATACGTTATACGTTATACGTTATACGTTATACGTTATACGTTATACGTTATACGTTATACGTTATACGTTATACGTTATACGTTATACGTTATACGTTATACGTTATACGTTATACGTTATACGTTATACGTTATACGTTATACGTTATACGTTATACGTTATACGTTATACGTTATACGTTAGACGTTATACGTTATACGTTATACGTTATACGTTATACGTTATACGTTATACGTTATACGTTTTACGTTATACGTTATACGTTATACGTTATACGTTATACGTTATACGTTATACGTTATACGTTATAAGTTGTACGTTATACGATATACGTTATACGTTATTCTTTATACGTTCTTCGTTACACGTTATACGTTATACGTTGTACGTTATACGTTTTACGTTGAATGTTATACTTTATACGTAGCATGTAATGCGTCATACGTTCTACGTTATTCGTTATACGTTTTTCGTTACAAGTTATACGTTATACGTTATACGTTATACGTTATACGTAATACGTTATGCGTTATACTTTATACGTTATAGGTGTTACGTTTTACGTTATACGTTATACGTTATTCGTAATACGTTATACGTGATACGTTATACGTTGTACGTTATACGTTATACGTTATACGTTATACGCTATACATTATACGTTATACGTTATACATTACATGTTATACGTTATACGTTATACGTTATACGTCATAGGTTATACGTTATACGTTATACGTTATACGTTATACGTTATACGTTATACGTTATACGTTATACGTTATATGTCATAGGTTATACGTTATACGTTATACGTTATGCGATATACGTTATACGTTATACGTTATACGATATACGTTATACGTTATACGTTATACGTTATACGCTATACATTATACGTTATACGTTATACGTTATACGTTATACGTTATACGTTATACGTTATACGTTATACGTTATACGTTATATGTTATACGTTATACGTTATACGTTATACGTTATACGTTATACGTTATACGTTATTCGTTATACGTTATACGTTATACGTTATACGTTATACGTTATACGTTATACGTTGTACGTTATACTTTATACGTTATACGTTATACGTTATACGTTATACGTTATACGTTATACGTTATACGTTATACGTTATACGTTATACGTTATACGTTATACGTTATACGTTATACGTTATACGTTATACGTTATACGTTATACGTTATACGTTATACGTTATACGTTATACGTTATACGTTATACGTTATACGTTATACGTTATACGTTATTCGTTATACGTTATACGTTATACGTTATACGTTATACGTTATACGTTATACGTTGTACGTTATACTTTATACGTCATACGTTATACGTTATACGTTATACGTTATACGTTATACGTTATACGTTATACGTTATACGTTATACGTTATACGTTATACGTTATACGTTATACGTTATACGTTATACGTTATACGTTATACGTTTTACGTTATACGTTATACGTTATACGTTATACGTTATACGTTATACGTTATACGTTATACGTTATAAGTTGTACGTTATACGATATACGTTATACGTTATTCTTTATACGTTCTTCGTTACACGTTATACGTTATACGTTGTACGTTATACGTTTTACGTTGAATGTTATACTTTATACGTAGCATGTAATGCGTCATACGTTCTACGTTATTCGTTATACGTTTTTCGTTACAAGTTATACGTTATACGTTATACGTTATACGTTATACGATATACGTTATACGTTATACGTTATACGTAATACGTTATGCGTTATACTTTATACGTTATAGGTGTTACGTTTTACGTTATACGTTATACGTTATTCGTAATACGTTATACGTGATACGTTATACGTTGTACGTTATACGTTATACGTTATACGTTATACGCTATACATTATACGTTATACGTTATACATTACATGTTATACGTTATACGTTATACGTTATACGTCATAGGTTATACGTTATACGTTATACGTTATACGTTATACGTTATACGTTATACGTTATACGTTATACGTTATATGTCATAGGTTATACGTTATACGTTATACGTTATGCGATATACGTTATACGTTATACGTTATACGATATACGTTATACGTTATACGTTATACGTTATACGCTATACATTATACGTTATACGTTATACGTTATACGTTATACGTTATACGTTATACGTTATACGTTATACGTTATACGTTATATGTTATACGTTATACGTTATACGTTATACGTTATACGTTATACGTTATACGTTATTCGTTATACGTTATACGTTATACGTTATACGTTATACGTTATACGTTATACGTTGTACGTTATACTTTATACGTTATACGTTATACGTTATACGTTATACGTTATACGTTATACGTTATACGTTATACGTTATACGTTATACGTTATACGTTATACGTTATACGTTATACGTTATACGTTATACGTTATACGTTATACGTTATACGTTATACGTTATACGTTATACGTTATACGTAATACGTTATACGTTATACGTTATACGTTATACGTTATACGTTATACGTTATACGTTATACGTTATACGTTATACGTTATACGCTATACGTTACATGTTATACGTTATACATTATACGTTATACGTTATACGTTATACGTTATACGTCACAGGTTATACGTTATATGTTATACGTTACACGTTATACGTTATACGTCATACGTTATACGTTATACGTTATACGTTATACGTTATACGTTATACGTTATACGTTATACGTTATACGTTATACGTTATACGATATACGTTATACGTTATACGTTATACGTTATACGTTATACGTTATACGTTATACGTTACATGTTATACGTTATACATTATACGTTATACGTTATACGTTATACGTTATACGTTATACGTTATACGTTATACGTTATACGTTATACGTTATACGTTATACGTTATACGTTATACGTTATACGTTATACGTTATACGTTATACGTTATACGTTATACGTTATACGTTATACGTTATACGTTATACGTTATACGTTATACGTTATACGTTATACGTTATACGTTATACGTTATACGTTATACGTTATACGTTATACGTTAAACGTTATACGTTATACTTTATACGTTATACGTTATACTTTATACGTTATACGTTATACGTTATACGTTATACGTTATACGTTATACGTTATACGTTATACGTTATACGTTATACGTTATACGTTATACGTTATACGTCATACGTTGTACGTTATACGTTATAAGTTGTACGTTATACGATATACGTTATACGTTATTCTTTATACGTTCTTCGTTACACGTTATACGTTATACGTTATACGTTATACGTTTTACGTTGAATGTTACACTTTATACGTAGCATGTAATGCCTCATACGTTTTACGTTATTCGTTACACGTTTTTCGTTACAAGTTATACGTTATACGTTATACGTTATACGTTATACGTTATACGATATACGTTATACGTTATACGTTATACGTTATACGTTATACGTTATACGTTATACGTTATACGTTATACGTTATACGTTTTACGTTATACGTTATACGTTATACGTTATACGTTATACGTTATACGTTATACGTTATACGTTATAAGTTGTACGTTATACGATATACGTTATACGTTATTCTTTATATGTTCTTCGTTACACGTTATACGTTATACGTTGTACGTTATACGTTTTACGTTGAATGTTATACTTTATACGTAGCATGTAATGCGTCATACGTTCTACGTTATTCGTTATACGTTTTTCGTTACAAGTTATACGTTATACGTTATACGTTATACGTTATACGTTATACGTTATACGTTATACGTTATACGTTATACGTTATACGTTATACGTAATACGTTATACGTTATACGTTATACGTTATACGTTATACGTTATACGTTATACGTTATACGTTATACGTTATACGTTATACGCTATACGTTACATGTTATACGTTATACATTATACGTTATACATTATACGTTATACGTTATACGTTATACGTTATACGTCACAGGTTATACGTTATATGTTATACGTTACACGTTATACGTTATACGTCATACGTTATACGTTATACGTTATACGTTATACGTTATACGTTATACGTTATACGTTATACGTTATACGTTATACGTTATACGTTATACGTTATACGTTATACGTTATACGTTATACGTTATACGTTATACGTAATACGTTATACGTTATACGTTATACGTTATACGTTATACGTTATACTTTATACGTTATACGTTATACGTTATACGTTATACGTTATACGTTATACGTTATACGTTATACGTTATACGTTATACGTTATACGTTATAGGTTATACGTTATACGTTATACGTTATACGTTACAAGTTATACGTTATACGTCATAGGTTATACGTTGAATGTTATACTTTATACGTAGCATGTAATGCGTCATACGTTTTACGTTATTCGTTATACGTTTTTCGTTACAAGATATACGTTATACGTCATAGGTTATACGTAATACGTTATACGTTATACGTTATACATTATGCGTTATACGTTTTACGTTATTCGTTATACATTATGCGTTATACGTTATACGTTATACGTTATACGTTATACGTTATACGTTATACGTTTTACGTTATACGTTATACGTTATACGTTATACGTTATACGTTATACGTTATACGTTATAAGTTGTACGTTATACGATATACGTTATACGTTGTTCTTTATACGTTCTTCGTTACACGTTATACGTTATACGTTGTACGTTATACGTTTTACGTTGAATGTTATACTTTATACGTAGCATGTAATGCCTCATACGTTTTACGTTATTCGTTATACGTTTTTCGTTACAAGTTATACGTTATACGTTATACGTTATACGTTATACGTTATACGATATACGTTATATGTTATACGTTATACGTTATACGTTATACGTTATACGTTATACGTTATACGTTATACTTTATACGTTATAGGTGTTACGTTATACGTTATACGTTATACGTTATACGTTATACGTTATACGTTATACGTTATACGTTATACGTTATACGTTATACGTTATACGTTATACGTTATACGTTATACGTTATACGTTATACGTTATACGTTATACGTTAGACGTTATACGTTATACGTTATACGTTATACGTTATACGTTATACGTTATACGTTATACGTTATACGTTATACGTTATACGTTATACGTTATACGTTATACGTTATACGTTATACGTTATACGTTATACGTTATACGTTATACGTTATACGTTATACGTTATACGTTATACGTTATACGTTATACGTAATACGTTATACGTTATACGTTATACGTTATACGTTATACGTTATACGTTATACGTTATACGTTATACGTTATACGTTATACGTTATACGTTATACGTTATACGTTATACGTTATACGTTATACGTTATACGTTATACGTTATACGTTATACGTTATACGTTATACGTTATACGTTATACGTTATACGTTATACGTAATACGTTATACGTTATACGTTATACGTTATACGTTATACGTTATACTTTATACGTTATACGTTATACGTTATACGTTATACGTTATACGTTATACGTTATACGTTATACGTTATACGTTATACGTTATACGTTATAGGTTATACGTTATACGTTATACGTTATACGTTACAAGTTATACGTTATACGTCATAGGTTATACGTTGAATGTTATACTTTATACGTAGCATGTAATGCGTCATACGTTTTACGTTATTCGTTATACGTTTTTCGTTACAAGATATACGTTATACGTCATAGGTTATACGTAATACGTTATACGTTATACGTTATACATTATGCGTTATACGTTTTACGTTATACGTTATACGTTATACGTTATACGATATACGTTATACGTTATACGTTATACGTTATACGTTAGACGTTATACGTTATACGTTATACGTTATACGTTATACGTTATACGTTATACGTTATACGTTATACGTTATACGTTATATGTTATACGTTATACGTTATACGTTATACGTTATACGTTATACGTTATACGTTATACGTTATACGTTATACATTATACGTTATACGATATACGATATACGTTATACGTTATACGTTATACGTTATACGTTATACGTTATACGTTATACGTTATACGTTATACGTTATACGTTATACGTTATACGTTATACGTTATACGTTATACGTTATACGTTATACGTTATACGTTATACGTTAGACGTTATACGTTATACGTTATACGTTATACGTTATACGTTATACGTTATACGTTTTACGTTATACGTTATACGTTATACGTTATACGTTATACGTTATACGTTATACGTTATACGTTATACGTTATAAGTTGTACGTTATACGATATACGTTATACGTTATTCTTTATACGTTCTTCGTTACACGTTATACGTTATACGTTGTACGTTATACGTTTTACGTTGAATGTTATACTTTATACGTAGCATGTAATGCGTCATACGTTTTACGTTATTCGTTATACGTTTTTCGTTACAAGTTATACGTTATACGTTATACGTTATACGTTATACGTTATACGATATACGTTATACGTTATACGTTATACGTAATACGTTATACGTTATACTTTATACGTTATAGGTGTTACGTTATACGTTATACGTTATACGTTATACGTTATACGTTATACGTTTTACGTTATACGTTATACGTTATACGCTATACATTATACGTTATACGTTATACATTACATGTTATACGTTATACGTTATACGTTATACGTCATAGGTTATACGTTATACGTTATACGTTATACGTTATACGTTATACGTTATACGTTATACGTTATACGTTATATGTCATAGGTTATACGTTATACGTTATACGTTATACGTCATAGGTTATACGTTATACGTTATACGTTATACGTTATACGTTATACGTTATACGTTATACGTTATACGTTATATGTCATAGGTTATACGTTATACGTTATACGTTATGCGATATACGTTATACGTTATACGTTATACGATATACGTTATACGTTATACGTTATACGCTATACATTGTACGTTATACGTTATACGTTATACGTTATACGTTATACGTTATACGTTATACGTTATACGTTATACGTTATATGTTATACGTTATACGTTATACGTTATACGTTATACGTTATACGTTATACGTTATACGTTATACGTTATTCGTTATACGTTATACGTTATACGTTATACGTTATACGTTATACGTTATACGTTGTACGTTATACTTTATACGTTATACGTTATACGTTATACGTTATACGTTATACGTTTTACGTTATACGTTATACGTTATACGTTATACGTTATACGTTATACGTTATACGTTATACGTTATAAGTTGTACGTTATACGATATACGTTATACGTTATTCTTTATACGTTCTTCGTTACACGTTATACGTTATACGTTGTACGTTATACGTTTTACGTTGAATGTTATACTTTATACGTAGCATGTAATGCGTCATACGTTCTACGTTATTCGTTATACGTTTTTCGTTACAAGTTATACGTTATACGTTATACGTTATACGTTATACGTTATACGTTATACGTTATACGTTATACGTTATACGTTATACGTTATACGTAATACGTTATACGTTATACGTTATACGTTATACGTTATACGTTATACGTTATACGTTATACGTTATACGTTATACGTTATACGCTATACGTTACATGTTATACGTTATACATTATACGTTATACGTTATACGTTATACGTTATACGTCACAGGTTATACGTTATATGTTATACGTTACACGTTATACGTTATACGTCATACGTTATACGTTATACGTTATACGTTATACGTTATACGTTATACGTTATACGTTATACGTTATACGTTATACGTTATACGATATACGTTATACGTTATACGTTATACGTTATACGTTATACGTTATACGTTATACGTTATACGTTACATGTTATACGTTATACATTATACGTTATACGTTATACGTTATACGTTATACGTTATACGTTATACGTTATACGTTATACGTTATACGTTATACGTTATACGTTATACGTTATACGTTATACGTTATACGTTATACGTTATACGTTATACGTTATACGTTATACGTTATACGTTATACGTTATACGTTATACGTTATACGTTATACGTTATACGTTATACGTTATACGTTATACGTTATACGTTATACGTTATACGTTATACGTTAAACGTTATACGTTATACTTTATACGTTATACGTTATACTTTATACGTTATACGTTATACGTTATACGTTATACGTTATACGTTATACGTTATACGTTATACGTTATACGTTATACGTTATACGTTATACGTTATACGTTATACGTCATACGTTGTACGTTATACGTTATAAGTTGTACGTTATACGATATACGTTATACGTTATTCTTTATACGTTCTTCGTTACACGTTATACGTTATACGTTATACGTTATACGTTTTACGTTGAATGTTACACTTTATACGTAGCATGTAATGCCTCATACGTTTTACGTTATTCGTTACACGTTTTTCGTTACAAGTTATACGTTATACGTTATACGTTATACGTTATACGTTATACGATATACGTTATACGTTATACGTTATACGTTATACGTTATACGTTATACGTTATACGTTATACGTTATACTTTATACGTTATAGGTGTTACGTTATACGTTATACGTTATACGTTATACGTTATACGTTATACGTTATACGTTATACGTTATACGTTATACGTTATACGTTATACGTTATACGTTATACGTTATACGTTATACGTTATACGTTATACGTTATACGTTATGCGTTATACGTTATACGTTATACGTTATACGTAATACGTTATACGTTATACGTTATACGTTATACGTTATACGTTATACGTTATACGTTATACGTTATACGTTATACGTTATACGTTATACGTTATACGTTATACGATATACGTTACATGTTATTCGTTATACATTATACGTTATACGTTATACGTTATACGTTATACGTCACAGGTTATACGTTATATGTTATACGTTACACGTTATACGTTATACGTCATACGTTATACGTTATACGTTATACGTTATACGTTATACGTTATACGTTATACGTTATACGTTATACGTTATACGTTATACGTTATACGTTATACGTTATACGTTATACGTTATACGTTATACGTTATACGTAATACGTTATACGTTATACGTTATACGTTATACGTTATACGTTATACTTTATACGTTATACGTTATACGTTATACGTTATACGTTATACGTTATACGTTATACGTTATACGTTATACGTTATACGTTATACGTTATAGGTTATACGTTATACGTTATACGTTATACGTTACAAGTTATACGTTATACGTCATAGGTTATACGTTGAATGTTATACTTTATACGTAGCATGTAATGCGTCATACGTTTTACGTTATTCGTTATACGTTTTTCGTTACAAGATATACGTTATACGTCATAGGTTATACGTAATACGTTATACGTTATACGTTATACATTATGCGTTATACGTTTTACGTTATTCGTTATACATTATGCGTTATACGTTATACGTTATACGTTATACGTTATACGTTATACGTTATACGTTTTACGTTATACGTTATACGTTATACGTTATACGTTATACGTTATACGTTATACGTTATAAGTTGTACGTTATACGATATACGTTATACGTTGTTCTTTATACGTTCTTCGTTACACGTTATACGTTATACGTTGTACGTTATACGTTTTACGTTGAATGTTATACTTTATACGTAGCATGTAATGCCTCATACGTTTTACGTTATTCGTTATACGTTTTTCGTTACAAGTTATACGTTATACGTTATACGTTATACGTTATACGTTATACGATATACGTTATACGTTATACGTTATACGTTATACGTTATACGTTATACGTTATACGTTATACGTTATACTTTATACGTTATAGGTGTTACGTTATACGTTATACGTTATACGTTATACGTTATACGTTATACGTTATACGTTATACGTTATACGTTATACGTTATACGTTATACGTTATACGTTATACGTTATACGTTATACGTTATACGTTATACGTTATACGTTAGACGTTATACGTTATACGTTATACGTTATACGTTATACGTTATACGTTATACGTTATACGTTATACGTTATACGTTATACGTTATACGTTATACGTTATACGTTATACGTTATACGTTATACGTTATACGTTATACGTTATACGTTATACGTTATACGTTATACGTTATACGTTATACGTTATACGTTATACGTTATACGTAATACGTTATACGTTATACGTTATACGTTATACGTTATACGTTATACGTTATACGTTATACGTTATACGTTATACGTTATACGTTATACGTTATACGTTATACGCTATACGTTACATGTTATACGTTATACATTATACGTTATACGTTATACGTTATACGTTATACGTCACAGGTTATACGTTATATGTTATACGTTACACGTTATACGTTATACGTCATACGTTATACGTTATACGTTATACGTTATACGTTATACGTTATACGTTATACGTTATACGTTATACGTTATACGTTATACGTTATACGTTATACGTTATACGTTATACGTTATACGTTATACGTTATACGTTATACGTTATACGTTATACGTTAGACGTTATACGTTATACGTTATACGTTATACGTTATACGTTATACGTTATACGTTATACGTTATACGTTATACGTTATACGTTATACGTTATACGTTATACGTTATACGTTATACGTTATACGTTATACGTTATACGTTATACGTTATACGTTATACGTTATACGTTATACGTTATACGTAATACGTTATACGTTATACGTTATACGTTATACGTTATACGTTATACGTTATACGTTATACGTTATACGTTATACGTTATACGTTATACGTTATACGTTATACGCTATACGTTACATGTTATACGTTATACATTATACGTTATACGTTATACGTTATACGTTATACGTCACAGGTTATACGTTATATGTTATACGTTACACGTTATACGTTATACGTCATACGTTATACGTTATACGTTATACGTTATACGTTATACGTTATACGTTATACGTTATACGTTATACGTTATACGTTATACGTTATACGTTATACGTTATACGTTATACGTTATACGTTATACGTTATACGTTATACGTTATACGTAATACGTTATACGTTATACGTTATACGTTATACGTTATACGTTATACTTTATACGTTATACGTTATACGTTATACGTTATACGTTATACGTTATACGTTATACGTTATACGTTATACGTTATACGTTATACGTTATAGGTTATACGTTATACGTTATACGTTATACGTTACAAGTTATACGTTATACGTCATAGGTTATACGTTGAATGTTATACTTTATACGTAGCATGTAATGCGTCATACGTTTTACGTTATTCGTTATACGTTTTTCGTTACAAGATATACGTTATACGTCATAGGTTATACGTAATACGTTATACGTTATACGTTATACATTATGCGTTATACGTTTTACGTTATACGTTATACGTTATACGTTATACGATATACGTTATACGTTATACGTTATACGTTATACGTTAGACGTTATACGTTATACGTTATACGTTATACGTTATACGTTATACGTTATACGTTATACGTTATACGTTATACGTTATATGTTATACGTTATACGTTATACGTTATACGTTATACGTTATACGTTATACGTTATACGTTATACGTTATACATTATACGTTATACGATATACGATATACGTTATACGTTATACGTTATACGTTATACGTTATACGTTATACGTTATACGTTATACGTTATACGTTATACGTTATACGTTATACGTTATACGTTATACGTTATACGTTATACGTTATACGTTATACGTTAGACGTTATACGTTATACGTTATACGTTATACGTTATACGTTATACGTTATACGTTTTACGTTATACGTTATACGTTATACGTTATACGTTATACGTTATACGTTATACGTTATACGTTATAAGTTGTACGTTATACGATATACGTTATACGTTATTCTTTATACGTTCTTCGTTACACGTTATACGTTATACGTTGTACGTTATACGTTTTACGTTGAATGTTATACTTTATACGTAGCATGTAATGCGTCATACGTTTTACGTTATTCGTTATACGTTTTTCGTTACAAGTTATACGTTATACGTTATACGTTATACGTTATACGATATACGTTATACGTTATACGTTATACGTAATACGTTATACGTTATACTTTATACGTTATAGGTGTTACGTTATACGTTATACGTTATACGTTATACGTTATACGTTATACGTTTTACGTTATACGTTATACGTTATACGCTATACATTATACGTTATACGTTATACATTACATGTTATACGTTATACGTTATACGTTATACGTCATAGGTTATACGTTATACGTTATACGTTATACGTTATACGTTATACGTTATACGTTATACGTTATACGTTATATGTCATAGGTTATACGTTATACGTTATACGTTATGCGATATACGTTATACGTTATACGTTATACGATATACGTTATACGTTATACGTTATACGCTATACATTATACGTTATACGTTATACGTTATACGTTATACGTTATACGTTATACGTTATACGTTATACGTTATACGTTATATGTTATACGTTATACGTTATACGTTATACGTTATACGTTATACGTTATACGTTATACGTTATACGTTATTCGTTATACGTTATACGTTATACGTTATACGTTATACGTTATACGTTATACGTTGTACGTTATACTTTATACGTTATACGTTATACGTTATACGTTATACGTTATACGTTATACGTTATACGTTATACGTTATACGTTATACGTTATACGTTATACGTTATACGTTATACGTTATACGTTATACGTTATACGTTATACGTTATACGTTATACGTTATACGTTATACGTAATACGTTATACGTTATACGTTATACGTTATACGTTATACGTTATACGATATACGTTATACGTTATACGTTATACGTTATACGTTATACGTTATACGTTATACGTTATACGTTATACGTTATACGTTATACGTTATACGTTATACGTTATACGTTATACGTTATACGTTAGACGTTATACGTTATTCGTTATACGTTATACGTTATACGTTATACGTTATACGTTATACGTTATACTTTATACGTTATAGGTGTTACGTTATACGTTATACGTTATACGTTATACGTTATACGTTATACGTTATACGTTATACGTTATACGTTATACGTTATACGATATACGTTATACGTTATACGTTATACGTTATACGTTATACGTTATACGTTATACGTTATACGTTATACGTTATACGTTATACGTTATACGTTATATGTTATACGTTGTACGTTCTACGTTATACGTTATACGTTATACGTTATACGTTATACGTAATACGTTATACGTTATACGTTATACGTTATACGTTATACGTTATACTTTATACGTTATACGTTATACGTTATACGTTATACGTTATACGTTATACGTTATACGTTAAACGTTATACGTTATACTTTATACGTTATACGTTATACGTTATACGTTATACGTTATACGTTATACGTTATACGTTATACGTTATACGTTATACGTTATACGTTATACGTTATACGTTATACGTTATACGTTATACGTTATACGTTATACGTTATACGTTATACGTAATACGTTATACGTTATACGTTATACGTTATACGTTATACGTTATACGTTATACGTTATACGTTATACGTTATACGTTATACGTTATACGTTATAGGTTATACGTTATACGTTATACGTTATACGTTATACGTTATACGTTATACGTTATACGTTATACGTTATACGTTATACGTTATACGTTATAGGTTATACGTTATACGTTATACGTTATACGTTACAAGTTATACGTTATTCGTCATAGGTTATACGTAGAATGTTATACTTTATACGTAGCATGTAATGCGTCATACGTTTTACGTTATTCGTTATACGTTTTTCGTTACAAGATATACGTTATACGTCATAGGTTATACGTAATACGTTATACGTTATACGTTATACATTATGCGTTATACGTTTTACGTTATTCGTTATACATTATGCGTTATACGTTATACGTTATACGTTATACGTTATACGTCATACGTTATACGTTTTACGTTATACGTTATACGTTATACGTTATACGTTATACGTTATACGTTATACGTTATAAGTTGTACGTTATACGATATACGTTATACGTTATTCTTTATACGTTCTTCGTTACACGTTATACGTTATACGTTGTACGTTATACGTTTTACGTTGAATGTTATACTTTATACGTAGCATGTAATGCCTCATACGTTTTACGTTATTCGTTATACGTTTTTCGTTACAAGTTATACGTTATACGTTATACGTTATACGTTATACGTTATACGATATACGTTATACGTTATACGTTATACGTTATACGTTATACGTTATACGTTATACGTTATACGTTATACTTTATACGTTATAGGTGTTACGTTATACGTTATACGTTATACGTTATACGTTATACGTTATACGTTAAACGTTATACGTTATACGTTATACGTTATACGTTATACGTTATACGTTATACGTTATACGTTATACGTTATACGTTATACGTTAGACGTTATACGTTATACGTTATACGTTATACGTTATACGTTATACGTTATTCGTTATACGTTATACGTTATACGTTATACGTTATACGTTATACGTTATACGTTATACGTTATACGTTATACGTTATACGTTATACGTTATACGTTATACGTTATACGTTATACGTTATACGTTATACGTTATACGTAATACGTTATACGTTATACGTTATACGTTATACGTTATACGTTATACGTTATACGTTATACGTTATACGTTATACGTTATACGTTATACGTTATACGTTATACGCTATACGTTACATGTTATACGTTATACATTATACGTTATACGTTATACGTTATACGTTATACGTCACAGGTTATACGTTATATGTTATACGTTACACGTTATACGTTATACGTCATACGTTATACGTTATACGTTATACGTTATACGTTATACGTTATACGTTATACGTTATACGTTATACGTTATACGTTATACGTTATACGTTATACGTTATACGTTATACGTTATACGTTATACGTTATACGTTATACGTAATACGTTATACGTTATACGTTATACGTTATACGTTATACGTTATACTTTATACGTTATACGTTATACGTTATACGTTATACGTTATACGTTATACGTTATACGTTATACGTTATACGTTATACGTTATACGTTATACGTTATACGTTATAGGTTATACGTTATACGTTATACGTTATACGTTACAAGTTATACGTTATACGTCATAGGTTATACGTTGAATGTTATACTTTATACGTAGCATGTAATGCGTCATACGTTTTACGTTATTCGTTATACGTTTTTCGTTACAAGATATACGTTATACGTCATAGGTTATACGTAATACGTTATACGTTATACGTTATACATTATGCGTTATACGTTTTACGTTATTCGTTATACGTTATACGTTATACGATATACGTTATACGTTATACGTTATACGTTATACGTTAGACGTTATACGTTATACGTTATACGTTATACGTTATACGTTATACGTTATACGTTATACGTTATACGTTATACGTTATATGTTATACGTTATACGTTATACGTTATACGTTATACGTTATACGTTATACGTTATACGTTATACGTTATACGTTATACATTATACGTTATACGTTATACGTTATACGTTACAAGTTATACGTTATACGTCATAGGTTATACGTTGAATGTTATACTTTATACGTAGCATGTAATGCGTCATACGTTTTACGTTATTCGTTATACGTTTTTCGTTACAAGATATACGTTATACGTCATAGGTTATACGTAATACGTTATACGTTATACGTT